>NW_026698195.1:0-50735 GCF_030435755.1 Ochotona princeps
GCTGCGACAACTGCTGCTGCTGTTGCGACACCCGCTGCTGTTGCGACACCCGCTGCTGTTGCGACAACTTCTACGTGAGGTGGCGTATCTCATTCTGCTTGTGCTTCTTCACGTTGTGAGGCGCAGTGTGTTTGCTACAGTTGTAAGAGAGTATAACGCTGCAGCGCTGATGTTTAGGGAGAGTAGTATTTTGAGCCGGTTTCGCTAGAAAAGCTCCGTTACAGAAACAATGCACAACGGAGCGACTGTCTCTTTCTACACCACTATATATAGTCTTTCTCTGCGTACGCATATATACGTATATATAGGTATATATATATATATATACGCTTATACACAAGTATATATACATATACATACATATACGCATATATATCTATCTATATATATATATATATGTATTTATATGTATATGTATCTGTAAATATATTTAGAAGGTTTGTTCGTTTATAAGTATCAGCATCCCCAACACGCTCTGAATCGTGGCAACGGCACCGATATTTCCCGACGCACACACATGTGTCTCCAACACACTTTTTAAAATTCATAAATGTGTGTCCGTATAATTTTAGGTCCTTTCACCATATACAAATATATGCATGAAGATATATATATATATATAGTCATTTGTACGTCCCTCTGAACATATATAAATACATGCATAGAAATATATATATATATACACGGTCATTTGTACGTCTCTTTCAGTATATAAAAGCTACATACATAGAGAGATACATATGTATAGACATATGAAGCAAGCAAGAAGCATAGAGTATTGCTGCAGCAGCCCCTGCACTGTCTCTTGCTACTAAACACTGCGGCAGCTGCCTCCGCAAAATATCGTACTACATCAGGAGGCTCTGTAACCTGGAAGACGGCAATAGCAGCCCTTGCTCTCTCTGTATATACATGTGTATATACATATATATATGTATATGTATATATATATATATATATATGCATGCAGCAGCTATCCTGCATGCGCTATATCAAAGTACTGCAGCAGTGGTCCTTGCAGTGTATTCACTCCAACACCAATCTCTGCGGAAGGACCTACTACTCCAGTAGCAGTTTCTCTAATACAAGAGACTGCAATAGCCGTTCTCCTATATATATGTATAGACATATATATATGAATATACAAATATATACGTGTATTTATACACAGAAAAATGTATGGAACAGGGGGTGTCCTTGATGTTTTGCAGCGTACTGCAGCAGCAGTAGTCATCCTGGAAGTAGAGGACAGTGCAACAACGCCAAACATCTCTCTCCACTAATCTAGCAGGCTGCTGCAGGAGCAGCAGCCTCGCCGTCTCTATACAATAAAACCTACTGCAGGAGCACTTTTCTTCCATGCTATATAAATATATACATATATACATATATGTATATTTATAATTATATATATATTTACGTATCGCAACCACCTTCGTTGCAACGTATGATACTGCGACAACAGTCTCTGCCACATAACGTATTGCAACAGCACGTCAAGGACTGTAGCAACACACGTCAACAGCACTCCTACATATACTGCAGAAGCCCTCCCTCTTACAGTACTACAGCACACTGCAGCTCTTCTAACAATGTGAAGAACATATATGCACTGAATATATACATATATATATATTTACATATAGATATGTATTATTGCTGCCGCTTTCCTTGAAACGTCCCATACTGCACCAGCAGTGTCGGCCGTCTAGTATACTGCAACAGCGTTACGAACAGTAAAACAATACACCGCAACAACATCCATATATATATACATATATATTTATATATATAGTGCAGAGAACATTTTTTTTGTAGTAATTCAACACACTGGAGTCCTCCGTTCGAGATAATGAACTCTTCCCAGCAGTAGGGTCAGAGATACAACAAACTGCAGCGGCTGTCAATATACAAGACACGGCAATAGCAGTCGCTCCAACACAATAATAGGCTGCGGCAGCAGTCCTTCACTATCTGCAACATAACAGACTGCAATAGCAGCTTTGGAATAGCTCCATACAGAGACAGAGAGAGGGAAAGAGTTTCCGTAGCAGTCGTCCTTTTTGTCATGTAAACACATTGCTGTCTTACTTGCTGCAGAAGGCGCCGCAACAGCAGTTCTACACATTTACGTGAATATCTGTATACAGAGAGAGAGAGACATGTAGCAGCGATCCTCCTTACCAGACAAATACAACGCTGCATTACTTGCCGTATAAGATACTGCAACAGTGGTCCTTGCACATGCTGCTGTGGCTGGAACCATAGCAGTAGTATGTAAACACATTGCTGTCTTACTTGCTGCAGAAGGCGCCGCAACAGCAGTTCTACACATTTACGTGAATATCTGTATACAGAGAGAGAGAGACATGTAGCAGCGATCCTCCTTACCAGACAAATACAACGCTGCATTACTTGCCGTATAAGATACTGCAACAGTGGTCCTTGCACATGCTGCTGTGGCTGGAACCATAGCAGTAGTCGTAGTTGTAGTAGTATTCGTTGATGCGCCAAGCCGGACGGCTTTCTCAGAAGGCGGCTACACCCTCAAAAATAGCGGCAGCGTGCATATACAGCAGCTGCTAGGGCGATCGCATATTGAATACAAATTATCTTCCTCAAAAATACAGGCGAATTCACAAAAAAGTTGGAAAAAGGAGACCACCGACAAATAAAATATGTACACTCCCATGCACTCATAGGGGTCTGCATGCGCATGCGGCTGTCTTCTTGTACCATGGGACCCCCTCGCCGCTCCCAACAACGCGGCATACCGACGCGTGTGTGTGTGTGTGTGTGCAAGTGACTGTAGTTCTCTCTGTCTAATTCCCTCTCACTACCTCGCACTCTCCACCTATCGCTATTTCTCTTCCTCTCTTTATATATATGTGTGTGTCTCTCTCCCTACCTGTGTAAATGACAATGCCCGTGTCTCACCCCCACTCTTCTCCCTATTCATCTCTCCTCCTCTGCGGCAGCTACTGCTGACGACTGAAGGACCCGACAGCATAGCAAAAGAGAAGATGAATGTAGAGTATAGAAACCAAAATCTACCGAAGTGTGAGGAGGAATCTATCCTCTCTCCTCAGTGCTGAACGAGCCATACTTACCGGGTATTCTGTGCGGCAAATAGACGAATGCCGCAACATAATGAGTCCGACATTCGAGTAATATAGAAAAAAAAATGTTCATTGTCAAATTGACAGCGTTTCTTTGATGCTTGGCTCCTCCCCTACACATGTGTGCTGAACAACAGCTACAAATTCGGGTCCACCACAGAACTTTATGAAGAAAACTACTTCTAGCAATCAAATGACTGGCTCTTTCCGACACCTAAAGTCTTCCACGCACAACGGAGATCAGCTCGGCTTGAGAGTGGAACGGAAAGATTCCTTTGTTAAAGCCAATCCGCGGGGTCTACTCAAATCGAGTACATCACACACGGAAAGGACGAACTTAATGTCAAGAAAAATACAATATCTTCTCCAGGGAAAACTCTTTTCTTTTTCCTCTTGCTAACATATTACTTATATGCCTGGTCGAAATTTGCTGTCATCCTCCCCCACTGACTCGCTTTGTTCACCCCATTAGACTTCGCAACATCCTCCGTCACCGTGTGCCCCCTCTTCTTCTTCTACGGTATGCAGCACCACCAGCACCCACCACAGGGAAAGCAACAAAAGCAGCAGCAGCAGCAGAACAGCAGCAGCCAAAACAGCAGCAGCAAGAACAGCAGCAGCACCAACAAGAGCAGAAGCAGCAGCAGCGATAATAGCAGCAGCCATCGCAGCAGCGGCAATAGTGGCAGCAGCAGTAGCAGCAGCAGCAGTAGCAGCAGCAACACCAGCAGCAGCAGCAGCAGCAACACCAGCAGGAGCACCAACAGCACAGTATCATTTGGAGATAGTTTACCTGCTGCCACGTTACTTGGGGGCATCAATCATGTTACCATCGTCACTTAAATCTCTACTTTTTTGAGACGGAAAGGCCTACTGTGAGAATTGATAGCACTTTTAATATTTTTAGTACGAGAAATATTAGTAGTAGTAGTAGTAAGAGAGATTGGTTCTGATAGTAGTAGTAGTGAGAATAGGAGTAGTAGCAGCAGTAGTAGTATGAGTGATAATAGTAATAGTAGTAGAAGTAGTAAGTGCAATTATTTCATTGATACTAGAAAAGTAGCTGCAAGGATTATGCTACGAGTGGCAACGGTAGTGATAATAGTAGCTGCAATAGTAGTAGTAAGATTGTACTACAGAGAGTACTAATAGTAGCAGTGATACTAATAGCTGCAATAGTAGTAGCAGTAAAACGACTTTCCTACTAGCAGTAGTAGTAGTAGTGGTGATAGTAGGAGCTGCAATAATACTAGTAGTAGTAAGACTATAGTACTAGCAGTATTAGTCGTTTGAGAAATAGTGACAGTAGTAGTAGTAGTAACAGCTGGGAATCCTTCTCTTGATTCGCTTTCGCATTTAGCGTGTGGCAAAACAACAAGAGCAACTAATGTGAGAGTAAGTTACATAGAAGCAGCAGCAGCAGGATTCGCAAGAGTACTGACTATGACTACCAGAGTATGCAATAACACTACCCTCTACTATGGTTCAATAGAAGTAGTACTAGCCGTACAAAGTCTTTAAAACAAGAGAAGCGTCTTGGTAGTAATCAAGCGAGTGAAAGAGTAGTAACACAGAGAAACGGGTCTCTTGCGTATATCTGTGGGACATCATCAAGTATTTTATATATCCTCACGCAAAAGAACGAATCTTCTTGAGATATAATTACAAGACGCACATGCAGCAGGGACGCTGTAGGGGCAAGCAGCAACACAAAGAGATCACCCCCTCACTTAGCGATTCGCATACTGCCATACCATCCCGCTGCTGCCTGTAAGTCGTATATCACTACAACTACTACTAATATTACCCATACTCCTATTACGACCACAACTACTACAAATGCTACTATTACTACTACTATTGTATTATACGTATTATTACTATTCGTATTACAAGTACTTATACTGCTATCATTACCTGTACAACAAACAACTGATACTACTGTTTGCTCCAAACACGACTACTACTAGTAGTAGTAGTACGATTACAATCATCACAAGTAGCAACACTACTACTACTACTACCACTTCAGCTACTACTGTAGTTGATATTATTGCAAGTAGCACTACTACTACTATCAGTACTAATATTACTAGTACAGGTAGTAGTACACGCTGTAGCAATACTACTACTACTACTATCATTCCTATGAGGACTGCTACTACAACAAATACTATTGTACAACTATAACCACTATAATTGTTCCGTGTACCACGTCTCCTGCTACTAGTATAATGAGTACAAGTATTATCACCCCTCTTACTATTACACGTACTACTACTAGTAGTATTAGGACAAGTACTACTACTCTTATTACTACGAGAGTTACCTCTCCTCCCCCTGCTCCTCGTCCTCCTCCTCCCACTACTATTAGTACTAATCTAACTCTTAAAGATATATCTCCTCCTCCAAATACTACTATTAGTACAATTGTGACTACTACAGGTATTTCATGATGCTGCAATATGCATGTAGGAGGTCTTCCTCACGACTCTTCTCCTTGATACACGTTGTGCATGCGTCGACCGAAGGTTGATCAACTACTATCTGCAGTACACGGCGGTGCAACAGATACAGCTCTTCTTTCCTCTCCACATGCAGAGCAAAAGAGCGCCGAGTGGAGTTGGTGCTACTAGTGAGGATGCTTCGTTTCTGTCATATACGCGCAGCAAACAAACACCAGAAAGCTTCTGGCGCTGCTTTCGTTGCTGCTGCTGCAGCTGGTGGTGGTGGTGCTCTTCTTCTAGTACTACTACTACTCCTCCTCCTTCGCCTGCCTTTCTTTGTGAGCAAGGCTCTCCTTCGCAGTCAAACAGCAGAGAGCTGCTGGTGCTCTTGCTTCTCCGACTACTGCTACTGCTGCTGCAGCTCTTGCTGTTGCTGCTTCTTCTTTTGTCACAGCGGTAGTCGTTCCAACAAAGAAACAACAAGGAGCCTCTGTTGTTGCTGTCGCTACTACTACTGCTGCTGGTGGTGGTGGGGGTGCAGCTACTGCTGGTGTTGCTACTACTACTACTACTAATACTACTGGCGGTACTGCGAGCGCTCCTCCTGCACCAGCTTCTCCTCTTGCTCCTGCTGCTGCTTGTGTCTACACTTTTCTTTTCCTCTTTTCGTGCTGCTGCTATTGCTCCTTTTTTTGATAATAGTAGTAGTAGTAGCACCTAAATCATTGACAGCAGCAGCCGTGGAGCACGTTTTTTCCTACTGTGTAATATGAAGAGGCAGGTCTCCGCTACTACAGCAACAACAACATCAAATATATATCTGTTGCACCAGATAGTGACACTGGAGTCGCTAACTATTCACCCCACACTCGTTTTGTGAGTGCAGCGGCAGCGATAGCACCAACAGAAGCAGGAGCAGAAATAGCAGTCGTAGTTGGATATATTAATGCTGCAGTAACAATGAGTAGAGCGTCTTGTAATATTGTACGTTCCTTTTTTCTTGTTTCCCTTCCTACTACTCCTAGTACTGCTGCTGCCACTACTACTAATAGTACTTCTGCCACTACTATCACTAATACAACTGCTATGGGTATTGCTACTGTTGTTGCTGTCAATGAAAAACGAGAACAACAATGTCTCGTATATTCTGGTATTCAAAGAATCTCAGCACTTTCTTCCTTTTCGTTTTCTTCTTTTTCTTTGTGGTCTTTCTCTTCATTTTTTCAAATGTCTGCTTTGATTTCGTCAGATCTCTCCTTCCCGTCGTCCTCTCCTTCTCCACCTTGCAGGCCTTCTATTTCTTCATATTCTTACAACACCGTTCTTCCCGTTACTACTACGACAACAACTGGTACTACTACTACTACTAGTACTAATACTACTACTATTGTCGAAACTACCACTACTAATACTACAGGTAGCACTACTGCTATTCCTACTACTCATACTGCCAGAAATACTCCTACTACTCCTGCTATCAATACTCCTACTACTACTATTAATAGTAATAATATTGCTACTGCTACTACTACTACTACAGTCACTACTACTCCCACTGCTCTCAGTACTCCCAATAGTACCTATACTGCTAGTTCTACAATAGGTAGAGCTATCCTTACTCCTACTACTAGTAATACTACTGCTAGTGCTACCACTACTACTTCTACTGCTAGCAGTACTCCCAGTAATGATTATACAGCTAGTTCTCCCAGTAGTAGAGTTATCAAAAATACTCAAACTAGTAGTACTAATACTGCGAATCCCGCTACTAGCTGTGATTATAGGACGAATGACACAGTAGCTATCACTGACGAACACGAGGAACAACGACGCCTGCTTCACACTGAGACACACAGTTGGGTACGCTCTCCTTTCTACTCTTCTTCTTTGTCTTCTTCTTTTCCTAGGTTCTCCTGTCCTTCATTTTTACCTTCTTTTGCTTTACCTTATTCATTTTCTACTCGATGTTTTCCTTCTATTTCTTCTTCTTGTTGTTGTTCTGTTGTCCCAACTGTTTCATATCATCACATAACCAGCCCTACTTACACTCCTACTACTACTACTACTAAAACTACGGCTACTGCTTGTAGTAATAGTAGTAGTCATAGTAATTTGATGAGTAGTAGTAGTAGTAATAATAGTAGGAGTAGTAGTATTGTCAAGAGTAGTAGTTGCAGTAATTATACTAGTAATAATAGTTATAGCAGTAATACTAGTCGTAGTGCCAGTAGTAGTAATAGTTCTAATAGGAATAGTAACAGCAGTAGTAGTAATAGTAGTAGCAATCGTTATAGTACTAGTAGGAATAGTAGTAGTAGAAGTACTAGTAGTAGTAGAAGTAGTATAGTTAGTAGTAGTAGTATGAGTAATGATAGTAGTGCTACTGGGGCCCGTGAAAAAGTTGAGCGCCGACATGTGTTCTATTTCCACAGAAAGGAGCATTCCGTGATTTCTGCCATCCCTTTTTTCTCTTCTTCCCCTTCTTCTGTTTATTTTCCCTCTTCTTCTTTGTCTTCATCTTCTTCTACTTTCTCTTCTTCTTCAGGCTCTCTCAAAAAGTCTGCTTCACCTATTCCATTTCCACCTTCTCCTTCATCCTCTGAACCGTCTTCTTTTTATTTTCCTTCTCCCTCTCCTTCTACTTCTTCTTCCCCTCCTCCTTTCTCTCCTCTTTCCCCTTCTCTTTCTCCGGCTTCTCCTTCTCCTCCTTCTTCGTCTTCTACCCCTTTTCCTTCTCCTCCCTGTGCTTCTCTACCTTCGTCGTCATGTTTTTCTTCGTTATTTTCGTTCTCATTACCTTCTGCCTGTCCCTGTTTTTCATGTCTTGCCTCAAAGCTCTCTTCTTTTTCACCAGTTCCTGCCCCACTAGTTGTTATCTTATCTACAGTAAAAACGCAGATACATTTATTGAAGGAGCTGATACGTTTACGTTCTCCCATTGGGTGGTTATTACTCTTCTGGCCATGTGCTCATAGTGCACTGGCTGCTACTCCCACTACTATTGCGAATACTGACACTACTCGTACTCTTCCTTCTAGTATTGATGCTTTTTCTAGTAGTACTAGTGGTGATACTAGTACTAGTATTAGTAGTGGTACTATCAGTAGTAATACTACTAAAACTACTCCTACGATGACTCCTATGAGTGCTAGTGATGTTGATAGTTGTTTACTGCGTGGAGCGACTGCAACATATGTAGCTCAGCAACTCTATGGTACTACCATGCAGCTACTACAGAAGAAATGGCTGGGGGGTGGTGTGCAGCAAAATCAGCAACAGCCTCTGATGATGACAGTTGCTTCTAAACATGAACAAACTCTTCAGAATACAGAAGAGATAGGATTCCATACTACTACTACTACTATTACTGATACTACTATTAGTACAGCTACTAGTAGTACTGCTGCTGCGGATGTGGGGACAGCGGTGCTACGTAGTGGCAACCCCACACATGTAGAAGACCCTAGACGAACTACAGCACAGCAGTATTTATCACATCAGACTACTGTCGAGACTGTTGCCGAAATAGAAGCACCAGCATTAGCAGTACCAGGAAAAGAAGAAGAAGAAAGAGAATTGTTAAATAGAGGTGACCACCACCATCACCATAGAGTAATCAGCCTTTCGAAGGCAGAGAAAGAAACAGGAGAAGCAACGAAGGAAACAGATGCTATTGGTGCCGTATCAGCAGCAGCAGGAGGAGGAGGAGAAGAAGCAGCTAAGATCGATGTTGCTACAGATGCAGCAGCACCAGCAGCAGCTGCTGCCGCAGTAGTGCGACGTGGAGATAGTATAGGGGAGATATGTAAAGAGGGAGATGCCAGCGGGGCACATAGCATTGAAGACACGGGTGAAAAAGAAGAAGAAGATGATAAAGACAGTGGGTCAAATGGTGGAGGAGAGCAGGATGGGGAGGACTCTCTTTCGATAGCAGCAACAGTCGCGGCTCTGACGACCACCGCAGCAGCTGCTGCAGCACCAGAACTATTAACAGCTAGAACAGCACTAAGAGCACCACCAATAATATCAACAGTCGCAGCCGTAGCAAACGCAGCAACAGCAACAGCAGCAGCAACAGCAACAATACCCATTGCAACGACACCAGCAGCAGCATTAACTACAGCTACAGCAACAGCCACAGCAGCAACGGTCCCCACACCAACAACCACATCAATTGCTGCTGCAGCAGCAGCCGGTGATGGAGCAACAATACCACCAGGATGCACACCAACAGCAGCAGCAGTCACACAAGACGGTTGGACTTCGTGGCTGACGTTGTTGTCTAGCTCAGTAGAAGATGTTTTGCTTCTGTCAACTGCAAAATGGATAGGGCTCTGCGGTGTCGGTGCTTTTCTTATGAGATCAGCAGGTAATAATTGGAGCGACTGTCTTCACATACATATAAGTAACTTAAAGAAGCATATTTTTACAAACACCTGAAGAAGTGATATCTACCAAGTAAAACTATGTAACTAAAAAACTATATTTGCATACGTATGTATGTATGTACGTATAGTATATTTATATGTATATACATATGAATGAAAAAAGATTATTCACGTATATATACATGTATATAGAGAGTAGTAGTGAGTGAATAATATAATTTTAGCAAGGAGCAAATTACTTGAAGAGGCATACAGTTGCTATGTAGCTGCTGTGAAATCCCATTATGACGTCAATATTCACTAGCGGCGTGTCCATCCTGGTAGACTAGTGAACAGCAGCTACATCTCTCCGCATACATACAAAATATATATGTAAAAGGAAAAACTACTACTCTCTAGATATATATATATACAAATATATGTATATGGGGCGAATTTAGAGCCACACATACATGTTTAAGTGGAGAGATAATACTCTTGTGTGTATACATACAATACATATATATCTACTGCCCTGCAAGCGCATTCGCGGAATGTCTACACTTGCTTATACACGTATGCGCAGGATCTGCATCTACGCAATCCACACACACGTTCTCTGTCTCTCTCGCTCTCTCTTTTTCTCTCTATCTCTCTCTTTCTCGTAGGTACGTATGTACACCCCGTATATACCTTCTACTTACTATTTGTGTATACCTTAGTATTGGTGTGTGTGTGTGTGTGTTTGTTTGCAGACTGTATTACCCTTACATTTGCTCTGTGCGTATCTGTGTACACGTGTATGTGTTTTTTGGCGTCTCACACCGTTTCACGCACGTTGTATCCTACTGCTAACCTTCGCGACTCTCCAGATATATGTGAGCATACGTTACGGTGATATTCGTACAGGCGTATTCATAGTATGTATGTATGCACGTCTGTGCATACATTTGTCAATATGTGTGTGTATTGGGTCTGTGTGTGCATGCCTCTTTTGTATGTAACTATATGCTACGCCTCTGCTCATGTTTGTGTACGCACCTACGGGTATGTATGTGTGTGTGTGTGTGTGCGAGCGCACGTAGGCACGTGTCTATGTGTCTGTGTGTATGTCTCTGTGTGTGTGTGTGTATGTGTGTGCACATGACGCATGTTTCTGTAGGTTGCATAGTGAACGATCTGTGGGATAGAGACTTGGATGCGCGCGTTGCTCGGACACGTACACGTCCACTTGTAGGCGGCAGATTGTCCATAGGAGTGGCCCTAGGCGCACTGCTGGTGTTATTATCACTCTCTTTATTGCTACTGCTTCAATTTCCTCCGGCAGCCGTGGTAGTGGCTCTCGCTTCTCCACTGCTTGTAGTCATCTATCCAGCAATGAAGCGTATAACATATTGGCCACAACTCGTACTGGGCCTAACGTTCAATTGGGGAGCTCTGGTCGGTTGGACTGCAGTGCAAGGGAAGCTAGACCCTCCCTGGGTGCCTTTCTCGCGTTGTGCTGAAACGACATCAGCAGAAGAAGCTGCTGCTCGTATACAAATTAAGGAAGCAGTAGCAACAGAAACAAAGGAAGTGTCGGAACAGGCGGAGAAACTCACGACAAAGAAAGACACCACTCACGCTGAAGCACACGCTGCGACGTCCGACACAGAGAGTAGACTGGCAGTGTCTCTGAAACGAGTGCCACCTGCAGCACAAACACCGTTGCTACGTGAGCCTTCTGCAGTACACGAAATTGCTCCTCAGCATTATTTATGTAGCAGCCAGCAGCACACCAATACACGTTCAGAAACGGAGCAGCGCGGTGGTTTGTCGTCAGCAATATCACATGAGCAGCCAAAGCTGCAGCAGCGTGAATGTGTTGAGCCACACAAGCCAGAGCCATTCGTTCCCCATAAAGGAGAAGGAGTACGTCAGGAGCCGCAGGAAGAGCAGCAACACCAACAGCAAGCCTGGAGAGCTGAAATCACTTCGCACGATAATAAGAGTCTTCCGCAGCAGCAATGCAGGGAACAAACTCTGCTAGAGAGTGTAGTGGAAGACCTCGATGACCAAAAACGGTGTGCACTGCAGCAGGAAAGAAAGCAGCAAACTCTGGCAGGGAGTACTGAAGACACGTTCGGTCATCGACAGTGGTGGCGTCTAGCTCCGTGGGGTCTATACGTAGCCGGTATTCTGTGGACACTCACATATGATACTATATATGCCCATCAAGACAAACGTGATGATGCAATTGCAGACATCAAAAGCACTGCTCGTCTCTTTGGCCAGAAGACACGAGCGTGGACAGCCGCTTTTTCCACTGGCTACGCCACTGTACTATGGTATACAGGCCGGTGCTTGCAGTTCCAGGGACCCTATTACTACATAGGGGTAGCCTGCTGCTACGCACAGCTCTTGCGACAAAGTTTCTGCACGAATTTCGACTCTCCTGCTGCTTGTGCTCGTGCTTTTAAAGCTAATAATCTTGTAGGAGCCACGCTCTTTGTAGCGCTTGCACTTGAAAAAGCAGCAACCAGAATTCGTTCGTACCATTCTTCTTACCTTGCTGCTAATACTACGTCTGCTGGTAACAATCCGCCCCCTCCATCAACAGCCTCGGATGCCCCATGAACGTGTAGAACTACAAGAACTCTTGATCCACATGTTCTCTCTTCTGCTCAACCTCCATAGCTGCTCCTGCTGCTGCAAGGGCTGTCTCATATTTTGCTCCCCGTAGTTTGCTGCCCCCATCACATCAGAGTAATGCTGCCACTATCAAATCCTTCGATTACTGATAGAATCTGCTTTGCAGGGATCGACAAGAGCAGCGCAAGTACATTTCCTGGAGGCTGCTGTTGGTACCTGCAGTGCAAGAAACGTAGCTGCTGTGCTACTATAGCGGAGAACACGCGGCTGTTTTGGGGGCCTGCTGCTCCCCATCATTGTGCATGTATTGCTTGTTGATGATTATGCTGCCTCTCCAACCTTGAAGCAATTTGTAGCTGAGAACAAATCACACGGAAACGTGCATCAGACGAAGGTGTGTAGCGTCGTAGTAGCCGTCTTCTGCTGCGTATGGTGGCGCTGAGAACACGGCCCCTGCTGATACCATTGACGTGATATACTTTTCGCCTTCTGTTGGCACTGTCATTGCTGATGATATGCGGACTCTCATCGCGTTGCGCCTCTCTCCGTTCAGCGCCGCGTATACTGTCCTCCCGTTCCTGCGCCTTTCTAATAGATTTGTAGGCTTGAAAGAACCATCACACATGGCTGCTATGACACAGCACTTCGATTCTGAGATACGATTTGTTCATGTTGCTAGATATATATCCAGTGTACACCACAGGAGGGTACACACTCTCTTTGCGAATGCTGTGTAAAAGGAATTGATAACTCTCTCAAATGGCTGTTCCTATCTTGTACAGGGTTGTTGCCACAAGAAGATCATGGTACACCGTGCCGAGCGCAGATTATCGGTGCTGCACTGAGCCTCATTTCTACCACGGGTAGCTGCCCGCCGTACGCCGAAGATATGTGCAGATAGCTGTTCGTGTCTACTTCTTGAGAAGGAGTATGTGCGTGAGCTTTGGACACGCGCTGCTTGGATGCGTTGGCATGAGCGTACACTGCGCCCACGTACAATGAATATGGACGTATATATATCGTTCCTATACTTACAAACACGGTGCTCTGCGCTTTTGTATAAGAGTGCAAAACATGCACATGCAGAGTTTTCGTTGTGCCGCGGGAGAACACATCGTTCCTCGCTAACGACATACTCACCCAGTGAAGATCCAGTTTCTGGTGCCTCAGGCAGTTTTACATTAAGGCAAGTGAACTGTCGTCAAAAAAGAGTGGAAAGGGAAGCTAATAAATATGTTGTCTATTTGCACAACAAGGAATGACATATCCGTTTCAACCTACTGACGAAGGCGCAAGACCTCACGTTTACGTACGATAAACAAGGCGTGTCTGGCTAGCGTAAAGCTGATATCGCCGCTGCAGTAAATGTAAGGCTTGCTCGTTTGCTGTCTAGCATGTGCTGGCGTGGTGCAGAGGAGTTCATCGAATGCACTGCCAGAACACTTCGCACCCGCCGTCGCAGTTCTTTCGTCGAATGTCTTTTTGGGCCCCGTGCACTAGGGGTCTGCAGCTCCAGCAGAATATATGTTTGTTGGAAAGTAGGCGCGGCCTTGGAGATGATACCAGCGCCACACGTTTCCCGATAGTGGCTCGGCACCCGTGGTCACAGTGCTTGCGTGGTGTCTGAAGCAGTGCAAATTGTGCCCATTGCTGACTGCTGTGCCGACACTATTGCTGCTCACGCATTACTCGGACAGTACCACAGTGCCAGGGAAGAGCACTTCAGTGCTGTTGAAGCGACTACAATATTAGTAAAGCTACTCAGCCAGGGCACCCGATGGCTACTTTTCAAGAGTACGCCTATTCCGCGCTCTTCTGCGTGATGAGGCTTCTTGCTCGGGTTTAATAGCTTTATACGTCTTCCGTGACGCTGCTCTAAGATCTCGTGACTAAGTCCACATATATATATATATAGTGCATTTGTGATATACCGCGGAGATAAGATCAGCTTTTACGGTAGGCACACCGTGCTGTACTAGTGCAGAAAGGTACGCGAGCGTCTAAAACGCCGAAAAATTCCCGAGGGTTTCTGAGTAGACTTCGCTATTGGCAGCTAGAGAGGTAGAAGGCGGACGGCCACCGAAGACTAGTTGCTAGAGGTTATTTTTCAATCGGTCAGAAGAAGACACGTTCTATATGCTAAGCCCGCTATACCTTGAAGACGACTACTTCAGTAGATACAGCTGGTTGCGCTGCCAGCAACACACAGGCTGTGAAAGCTACGTGGTAAGCCATGAACGAGGCAGATACCTCTATTAGCTGCTGCCGTGCAGCTCAAAATCAGCAGCTGCTGCTGCTGCTGTTTCGTCGTAGGAGGAGTAAATATGGGCTGCGACGATTAGGCCCTTGTGGTTCTCGGAGAAATCACGAAGCAGCAGCATGATGGATATAAGGATGAGCAGTACTGTCGCGTTTACCCTCATAGGCCTACAAAAGTGATAAATATGCCGTGCAGATAGCTCCGCGTGCGGGTGGCAGCACCCATTTTTGCTTAGGCGTTGACAAACCCAGCTCTGACAAGTTCAATAAACAACGGACTTCAAATACGTGTTTGCACGAGAAGCTGCATGCGAACTCCCTTTAAATTCTTGTCAGAAGTGCGCTTCCTTCCTCCACTAAATGGGCGTCTGCACGGTGGTGATGGGGTAACAGCCTGAAATATCAGTCGAGCACACGTCCCGCGGAGATAGGTCTTCTCGCGTATGCAAATCGCGTTTTACATGGTCCTTTACTTCAAATGAGCGAAGCGTTTCACTACGGGATTGATGTGCTTGGCATCTCTACGCTACTTCTAAATCCTAGATTGTGCTCGTGCGACTTCATTGAACTTCGTTTTCGACTCCTCAAAAATTGGTGCTTCTTGTAAGTTTTGCTCTCTTGATAGGGCTGCACACGTCAGCCTCTCCTACCTCCCATTCCGTGGGTGAAGACGTCCATTAAGGTACTCTCTTCCCCTTGATATCACCATTCGTGCAATCAACCACCGCTATCGTCTGCTGATTGGAGAGAACGTATTACCAGTTCGTCACAAAAGAGTGTGCTGGCACGGCAGATAACTCAATATAGAACTCTACATAATGACACTCTGACTCTGCTGAATATCATAGTGCCCGTGCTAGTATGTGAACTAGGGGTGGCGTGCCAAACTCGTATATTGTATCAAGATTACCGAAGCAACTGTAATCGGTCTACGTGTGCAATTCAGTGCACACGCGGCGAAAGAGGTTTCACCGAGATCCTACCAGGACACATTTGTGCAATGTGCACTTTTATCAGCAGTTCACCACAAAATGCGGCTCCTCTACCAGACAGCAGGACATGTGAGGTGGCTGTCTTCCACACTTAGGGACAGCTGGTTTCGCCGTAGCCACAGGCTAGAATTTCTCCGACGCCCTTTCTGCTTCTGGGCACACACAGTGCAGCTTCCGCTGCAGCTGCAGTCGGGTGCGTGATCAATATCTATGTCGACCACAACGCCAGTACAGCACATGCGGTGCTTTCGCCAGAATGCATTCATCCTGTCGCCGTTGTGCGTGTGTAGACTGACAGTTTTTCTGAAGTTGCTGCTATTTCTGTGTCCCGACCACAAGCAGCCATTGTCAGCTGTAGACACCGCCACCGAGCAATGAACCGAAAGAACATACAATTCCTTGGTTACACAATATCACGATCCTACTGCCATGCTAATCAACGATCGGTGATGGTGTCTGCAGAAAGGCCGTGTAGATCGATACCGATTCGCACACTGCTCGCTATATGTCTGTATATGATCACGTACGCACGTGCGTGTCTGGCCCATAAAAACAGTATTTTGCGTAACCGTGATTATTCGTGAACTGTTCTTGAGTCATTCTGTCGCTGGTGCCAACAGACCGAAAGAAACATACCACGACACAACGGTGAAGACGAACAACCCGCCGCTCGCAATGGCTCAAAGGAGAGATAACTCAAGAAGATCCGGTCTGTGAGTGTCACTGCGCAGTTTCTGAAAAGAATGAGAAGCAGACAATTGACTGGCAAAGGCACTCAATACTTGACAGAGTGCTCTCTGCACAACAAAGCATCTGACCCTTAGGAACTCTACCCTGTGACCTTGAACGGGCGGAGCGCGAGTCATATGTTTCGGCGGTTCCACACGCAGTCTTGGTGGGTATGTCGACCCCTTTTTTCCCATTATGCGTGTGCCTACTTCAGCTATTACTGCATATATATATATATATATATATGTATATTGTTTAAAGGGTTAAATGGATTGCTTACGCCCTCTTACTTAAGAGTGGGTCACCGGTGTTGTCGCCGCTACCGTGGTTGCCGCTACTACAATCACGTCGCTGTGCAGTAGCCCCTACAAGCTACAGACACGTATCTCCCTGCACTGGTTGTGTCGCTGGTGTTGTGTATGTTGGCTGCGTATGTTGTTCTCACCAGCCATTGCAT
Organism: Ochotona princeps; assembly: GCF_030435755.1. Taxonomy (NCBI): domain Eukaryota; kingdom Metazoa; phylum Chordata; class Mammalia; order Lagomorpha; family Ochotonidae; genus Ochotona; species Ochotona princeps. The sequence continues at coordinate 17,002 of NW_026698195.1, forward strand.
GCAAGAGCCCTTCTACTATCTAGCTCTACACATGCGGCTCCGGACAGAGAATTTCTTCTCCGAAGCCGTGAGGGGAGTTTTCTTGGAGTGGATCCCCGACTTTTGATGAGCGAAAATCTCCCACTCCCTCCAATATTCCGTGAATCACGAGGAAGAGGTGTCTTTTCATTTTCCTTTTAGCCTTTACAGTTGTGTGTGAGGGAAAGCGGAGACGCTATGCTGATGCTGAGAAATGAAATACTGCTGCGCTCGTGCGTGGCCGGTAGCATTGGGGCGAGTGCTGCTCCTGCTGCCTCCTTGGCATGTTCGTATTGTGGCCCTATCTACGCAGCAGCGACGAGGAGGACAGCGAAGACAGCAACAATCACACCCTTGTTAAGATGTGGTTTTCTTCCGTCATATCTCTCCCGTAATAACCGCGTTGCTGCATATTCTTCAACGGCCGCAGCAGCAGCAGTCGTCCGCGGCGGGGCGACCCCAGCGGCACCAGCAAAAGCAACACCAACACCAAAAAGTAATCCTCCACGCACAAGCTCTGCGGCAACTTCCCGTGGTGGTAGCCCAGCGGGAGACACTGTTCCGGACGTTCTCGTCACTTTCGGCAACCAAGCGGACCGAATGACCTTCGTGAGCCATCCAGGTACATGACTGATGTAAAAAGGCTATACAAGTGAAATACTACTCCGACAGCAGCAGCAGCTAGAAAAACTACGGAGAGAAAAGAGCAACATATTACACGCATGTGTACTGGGGCGAAAGACTGTCTTGGATTTCCCGACAAATCAGTACTCACTGTGTGTGTACGACATGAGGCACCCACAGAGACACGTATGCCGCGCTGAAAAACTAGAAAAGCACAGGAGCTCCCTCCTCCCCCAACACAAGAGAGAATCGTCATATCAGTACTCTCGTAAGGTTGTATCTGGATGAGACTCGAGTTACCCCAGTATGTATCTATGCATGACAAGTACATATATATAATATCTATATAGACATATGTCTATACTCAATGTACGTGCGCGCACTTACATGAGACTGAAATGTGTATTCTAGCTGTATATACGTATGTTATCGAAGGCTCATGTTGCTTAAGTAGGTGTCCGTACCTATGTGCTTGGCGACTTCACAGATTGTGCTTACGTAGATCTGGCACACTAGCAGAGGTCTAGCCGGCTCAGAGACGGGTCACCACGTCGTACATATAGCGCGTCTGACGCACGCATGGGTAGCAGACTACATCCCGCCGCGTCCCCAGGACTCCCGTAGTCATTCAGTTCTACTTTGAATCTCCTGACTTCCTGCCTTCCAATCAGTAAAACTACAAGCCATTCAATGCTACTTTGAATCTCGTGACTTCCTGCTTTCCAATCAGTAAAACTACAATCCACACGTTGCCCTATATTGTCGAAAACGTTCTGAACGGCGGGAGAACTCCTTTAGCTGCACTGCACAGAACAATAATATATCTTCCATACACAGCGTATACATTTATATATCTGTATGACTCACACCGTATACATATATATATATATGCTTATATTCTACATGTATGTATGTATGTTACAAGTGAATATCTGTATACATGTGTATGCGGCGTGAAAGCAAAGAGACATGTTTTGTTGCGTTGCATACACAGACACACCAGGTAAGAATGTGAGATGCACGCACGCAACACAAACGAATCACACGAAGTGTGAGAAAGCACCAGAAAACCCACACAACAGTGGTACTTTCCAAAACGGTCGCAGTTTTTCTTTCGCCGGGGTGTACAGACACACGCATACACATACACACACGTACATTCGCCCGCGAAGTGTACGTACACCCACAAGGAGAAGCGTAGCACTACTCCAGAGCTACGTCTCCACTCCCTCCCCACGTAAAGCACATGTGCTGACAGCACTACCACCAGTGTCTCCTGGTTTCTGTGCTTGAACTACTCAAACGGTCTCCGTGTCCGTGCGCGGAAGGCAGGCCATCTTCTTCCCAATATTTCCTGTACGATTTGTTTCACGCTCCTAGCCGCCGTTTCAGTCATACGTGCTGGATATATCATCCTCCACTGTACGCACCTGTGCTGGAGCCACCATACTTCGTTGTATACGTACATATGCAGTAGGTCAGCACACATACACAACATGCGTACGTATAAGTATCACGCGCGCATCTCACACATTGAGACGTGGTAAACATTGTCATCTACATTTCCTCTCCCAAATCTTCTGTACGCCACACCACCATCTCTACGTACGTATATAACAAACGCCTCACACGCGTTCTTTTTCCCATTAATGTGGAAAGCGTGCCGCCACCGTCTTCACGCTTAAATAATGTCGTCCACATCCCGCACTGTCGTCGGGGTACGTGCTTGAGCTGGGTGGAAAACTGCTGTCAATGTTACAGATATTTATATCAAATATAATATCCACACTTCGTATTTACGTGCCTGTGTGTGACCTGCATTGCCCTCCCTACCAGCGGGTATGAAGTGCATAACTTCCACGCGCCTCCACACGTCTACGCCGCGTTTCGCAGCACCCCACCCGCCCTCCACGTGTACACCATCACTTCGGTGTGTGTGTGCTTAGCGTTCAGGATGTGACAAGGGTACTAATTTGTCTCATCACTCCATATGTACACGTGCATTTTTTATGCGCTCTCTTCGTCTCTCCCTATGTATATGTACGGCAGGCACTCTCTGCCTCTATGTCTCTTTATTATGTACGTCTACGCCGAGCGCTCTCTTTTTTCTGTCTCCGTGTATCTCTGTGTACATGTATGCTCAATTCATCTCACTCTCTGCCATCATGTATGCTAGACGCTCTCTTCCTCTCTGTGCACATAAATATGCAAAAAGCTCAGTTCATGTGTCTCTATGTACATGTATGGCAGGCGCTCTCTTCCTCTCTTATATATACCAATATATGCAGAGCCCTCAATTCACCACTATACCTGTATATGTATGTGTATGCTAGTCATTCTCTTCTACTCTCCCTCTCTATCCATATATATGTGCTAGGCGCTCTCTTCCTCTGTATACATACGTATACGCGAAGAAGAAACGCTCAGTTCATCTCTCTCTCTGTATATATCTACGTGTACGCTAATCCTTCTCTTCCTCTATATACACATATAGGCGTAGCGCTCACTTTCTCTTTCTAGGTACAGGGGCGCTACTCGTTCTCTCTCATTTCATAAGCATGTATGCTCAGCGCTCTCTTCTTCTCTGTCTCTCCATGTCCACATGTATGCAAAGTGCTCACTTCCTCTCTCTCCGTATGTACGTGTCTTCCTACGGGCTTTCTTCCTGTGTATCGAGCGCACACCTGTGTGTCTTTCTATAAAAATGCGTGCTAAGCGTGCTCTTCCGCTTTCCATGGGTAACTGTGCTAAGCGCTCTCTTTCTTCCGTTTCTGTGTGCACAAAGGTGCTGAGCAGTCGCTCTCTTATAATGACTTTACGTATATGTTTGCTGAGCTTTCGCTATCACCCCGAGTACTCTCATATCCCTTCCTATGTGCACAAAGGTGCTTGGCGACGGATCGGTTCATATCTTCACGTATATGTGTGAGAGACTCTCTCTATCTCGCCTGACGTTTGCTGACCAGCACTCTCTTCCAATATATATATATATATATATATATATATATAAACATGTGCTGGGAGTGGCCCCGCCAAAAGAACAGTTATGTGTATGTGTTGATGTTGTAGCCCACCACATTTCTCTATATACACGTGTACCAGGAGCGCGCGTCCTCCTCGTACTCTTCTATATGTATGTGCTAGGCACACAAAACGTGTTCTTCCATGCTAGTTACACCGTCTGCCTATAGACGTACTGCAGTACGTGTGTATATGTGGTGATTCTCTGATGTCATTTTCAGTAATACTCAAACTATGCATGTTATAAATATATATACTCGTAACACTATGCCTCTTCCATATGCGAATCGCACGATGTCTATATATGTGTGTGTATATATATATGCTGATCACACAATGTTATTGATCTATATGTTGATATATCGCATAGATCTCTTTTGAATATATGTAGTGATATATATATATCAGTGAGTTTATCGTTCATATCTGTGAACTACGTACTCTACGTGTATATCTATGCATATATATACATATTGACCCCACTATGCGCGTTCATATGACGGTGTAGCACTCTCTGAGTAGATGTGCTGACTGCAGTATGTCTGTTTCTATGCGACCTGCAGTATGTCCATTACTTACATGCTAATTCCCCCAGGTCTTTTTGTATTCTTGTAGCAGTGTCTGTATATTGAACGATCGTACCATCCTACATCCGTAAAAGTGTGGAGAACCTAAGTATGTGTCTGAATATGTAAGCGGTGGCCCCCACACCCGCCATCTCGTGACTGTATGAGTATATATGTATTTATATATATATTTAAATATATATATATATGTGTATTTGTGTTGGCCCCTAATACATCCTTAAATAAGTCTAATACGTCAGTATGTATATCTATATCATATATATGTAAGTGGTAACCACTGCACTCGCCAGTTTGTGTATGTGTGTATGTATGTATGAATGTATGTATGTATATTTGTATATATGTTTGCATGTATGTACATGTATGTATCTAAATGTATGTATGTATTTGTGGTAGCCCGTCTTACACTCTTAAATGTGTGGAAGAGATTAGTATATGTGTACGTATATATGTATTTGTCGTGGCCCATACTGCACCCCTAAATGTATGTAAAATGCTGGCATGTGTGTGTATATATATATGTGGCGGCCCCTATACAAATTGGTGAGTGTATGTAGCATGTGTATATGTATATGTGTATTTGTGCTGGCCCGTGCTATACCAGTAAACGCGCGTAAGCTGTTAGTATGTGTGTATGTGTATTTGTGGTGGCCCGCACGATCTCTCGTACGTATACGCGCCTTTTCTACACGTGTGAAAGTATATGCACGTGTGGTAGTACGGAGGAACCCACATATAAACGTCGAATGTCTTGTAATAATGTCTTCCCACGTCATGGCAACCGGTTGTTTTTCTGGTGTTCTCACAACCAGAGGTATCTCTCTTTGTCTGTTTCCCTGCTGCTCCACGTTTTTATTTCTCTTCGCGTCTCTGTAGTATCTGTAGCCGCCCTCTCTCTTGTCACAGTCTTTTTAGACCATACTGTGCTAGCTTCTATTTGAGGTCTTCCTGCAGATTCTCACTTGAATTACTCTCTCTTTCGATCTCGCGTGTTCCTCGCCTTCTTGGCTAGGAAGCTCTGCTTCTTGTTTGTCTTTTTCTCTTCGTATTTCGCCATCATCTCTGTGCCTGTGTGCTCCCACTTCTGTGTGCTGGTCCTGTTTGTAGTCTATATACAATGAAGATTGTATACATATACATACATATGTCCAGTCCTCCGTGTATATATATATATATATGTATAGATATATGTGTTCACTCTTTCGCGTTTTTTTCTCTCTTTCTCGGTCTGTGTGTGTGTGTTCCGGCACATGTCTCTTTCGTCGTTCCTCTTCGAGTTTCGCCTTCTTCTGCTTCTACGCTTCTGTGTCTTGCTTTTACGGACAACAGCGCTCAGCATAACATTTCTTCTGCGAAGGAGTAGGTAGTATTCTCTCTCTTTTGTCTCTTTCGCTCTTCCTTCATATTCTATCTTTTCTATTCTCCAGGAGTCATGGCCGTAGCAAAACTCCTCGAAATGTCATACTTAACAGAGCACCGCGCTGTGCTAACGCAAGAAAACGTTGATGCCATCAGAGAGTATGATGAAGAACTCTCCAAAGTAAGCGAGTGTAACTCTAAATAAACAAAGACCTTATTTGACTGTAAACATATATTCATGTATCGTTTACGTGTATATATATATATGTGGATATATATATGTGGATATATATGTATATATAGGTAGATAAATGTATGTTTGTATATAGGTGCGTTTATGCTAAAGAGCTTTCCTAAGCAAGTGAGTGTAACTTCATATGGGAAACCGCCTCATGTGACTCCAAACATATATATAAATATATATATATGTTTCGTGTATGTGTATGTACATGTATATGTATATATGTATATGCAAGTAGATAATTATGTGCTTGTATATAGATACATTTATGTATTTATACATAGATATATGTATATATATAGCAAGAGCTTTGCGACGCAAGTAAGTATATATCTGCAAATGGAATACTGCAAACACATGGATATGTATGCATATACTTGTATATGAATACATTTATACCTGTATATAGAAACCACCCCTATCTGCCTTCATATAAATAGAACGTATATATGTACGTACGCATGTATTTGTATAAAAAATATACTTACATTACCATATATACATATATATATGAAACAGCCCTATTCGACCCTATATATATATCGTATACGTACAAACTATATATATGTAAACTATAAATGTGTCTACACATATATTCGTCTAGAAATAAATTTGTATTTGTATATAGAAGACGGTATAATAAGCCCTTTGAGTAGAAAGTATATACGCATATAAATGTTTTGTATAGTGATTCATGTATATTGATATTTGGAAGACAATTCTATTTGATTGCATATACACTGAAGTCGTGTGTGTATATATATGTACAAGTATAATTGTATGTAAATATACGTGTGCAAAGGCACAACCACCACAATGCATACTAACGCCCTCTAGGCCCCACACGTCGACACGGAACTACAAGATACCGTCGGTGGGATGGTGTCAAATACATATACATACATACATACAGAGAGAGAGAGAGAGATAGAGAGAGAGAAGGTAGGCAGAGTGAATGTGTGTATATTTGGACACAGACCTGCAACGTATATATATTTAGATACAAGGAGGGAGAGAGAGCGAGCTTGTACACATAGGGACAGGGCGGGGACTCTGCTGAGATAGTGCCATATACATTCACACGTATTAATAGCGGAGTAGGGAGAGTGAGCGTATGCGTACTGGGCCAGAGCTGCAACTCTGCTGAGATAATGTCTTGTATATATACATACATAGGTGTATATAGAGAGAAAAGAGAGAGAGAAATTAGAGGGAGTGAGCGTGTGTATGTCTGGACAGAGGGAATCTGCGGAATTAGTGTCATATACATATATATTTATATGTATGTGTACATACATATGAACAGGGAGAGAGAGATTGAGCGTGTACATATGCGGACAGAGCTGCCCCCCTTCGGTTATAGTGTCATTCATATATATATATATATATATGTATATATACGCGTATATACGCCAGAATGAATTTTTCGGTTTAGCGGCAAGACACCGGAGGGATGCATTTTTGTATGAAGCGTGCGTGGTACTGCATAATTTTCTGCCTGACGTCTCCTCTCCTTTTTTTTTCTACACTTCTTATTGTACACTGAATAAACATATACATGTATATAGACGCCTATATATACATATATATACACAAGGACGTACACGTGAATATATATATATACACAGGATGAAGAATAGGTAGAGATAGATACAGTGGTTTGCACACAAGACGCAGGAGAGAGCTACACAAACGCGTAGACGCAATAGGCGCACACGGGCGATAAGTACACGTGTACATATATCAAGATGTCTGCATATGTGTGCACACATACATACATACATATACATACATACAAACATACACACATACATACATGTACATACATACATACATGTACATACATACGCATGCACACGCGCTTGGCGTACGTACAGTTTATGTATATATTGGTCTGCACAGCCTCATCGATGGCGACCCCTCGTTGGCGACGTTGTCTGTCTCTCTTGTGTGTATGTATGTATGTGCGTGCGTGTGTGTGTGTGTTTGTCTGTCTCCATTTCTTCATGTGTCCCGTGCATAAATACATGTGTAAGTGTGTGCCTTCCTCACCTTTTGCTTTTCTGTCCATACGTCCTCTGCATTTGTGTTTGTGTCTATTTCAAGGATGTTCATGTGGGTGTTCGTTTTCCTTGTGTGTCTTCTTCTCATATGTAAATACATACAGGTATATGGATATGTCTATTTCTCTGTGTCGGTATTTTTGTTTCTTTATATCGTGTTCTTGCTGAGATATATACATATTGGTGTCCCATTTTACGTGCCAACATTTTTGTACCTTTCTCTTGTATGTCGTGTGCTTACATGTATATGCGTATCTACACTGCGTGTATGTATATATATATGTATATGTCCACTTTTCTTCTTGTTTATTCTTATAAATGTGTTTGCGTCTATGTTTCTATTTGCTGTCGTATGTGTCTTCTGCTGATATAAATCTACGTGTGTTCATTTCTCACCTCTTCCCTTTACATAATATGTACACGTATACGTGTCTTCCTTCAGCGCCTTTTTTGCGTCTCTCTCTCTGTGCGCGTGTGTGTGTGGGCATTACTCTCCTGCGTCTTCTGTGGCTTCTGTGCGCACATCTGTATCGATCTCTCTCAATTCTTCCTCCTGTGTACACATGCATATATACATATATGTCTATATATATATATATATATATACACAGATACGTCTTTATGTATATACATATGTACGAGGATATATATATATATATGTATATGTCTGTGTGTCCCGTTTTCTAGTTTTCTTATGTGTAGTTTGTGTATATGTATGTGTCTATCTCTCTCCTTAACGTCCTCTTCTGTCGTCTTTGTGTCAACACATGTATTTTGCAATTCCTGTGCTCTCTCTTGCTACAGAAAGCCCAAATTGCAGTAGGACAACGGCTTGGCGGTCAATTTTCAGAAGCTGGATTTTTTCGATCGCCCTGAATTTGTAGAACTAATGAAGAAAGAGAAGGAGCTTTTGCAAAAGGCACGTGCAGAAGTTCTTTCTGCGCCCAAGGGGCGTTACGCCATCCCGGCGTGCGTAGCCAAACATACTCCAGTAGAAGTGAGTTACATGCAAACACTTGTGGCTCTACTCATACATTTTTTCTGGCTCTGACACAAGACGCAAACAGCCCATCACATACAACGCGTGCTTGCGCGTATAACCCGCAATATCTGTACGTGTATATATATAATGGATGTTTACAGAAGTAGTATTATCGTCAGGGATGCTTGCGTAGTCCACACACATCCATACATATATAGAACTGTATCAGATAAACAGCAGTCGAAAAACGCACACGCTAGTGTGTACGCAGGGGCCCACATTGCATATACTGGAGCTGGTAGACGTAACTGTCTCCAGTGTGTGTGTGTATGTGTATGTGTATGTATGTATGTATGGATGTGTCTGCACTACACAAACATCTGTGACGATAATACCACTTCTGTAAACGACCCTACTATATATATACACGTATATACATTGCATGCTATCCGCGCAGGCACGCGTTGTATGTGAAGGGCCGCTCTTCGCGTCTTACGCACGGTAACGACAGCAAAAGTTTCACGTGTTTCTTCGCTCTGTGTGTGTATGTGAGTGTACAATACCGTAGAAGGACGGTGTCTCCTCTGTCGGGACCACATATACAAATATGTATATATATATATATATCACCATAGAGAGAAAGATAGAGAGTACGAGATGTATCCGTTTGTATATGTTGTATGTATGGTAAGACTCATAAATATACAGTCATATGCATTAAGGGATGGTCCTTGATTAGTACCTATATTAATTTGCGTCTACTTGTATGTTGTGGTCTTGGACGGACGTAGGGATGTATGCATATAGACAGAGCTACTTGCAGACGGTGTAAAGTGTCTTTAAAGAAGATCAACACTAGAACATACATATACACATATTGTGAAAATACGTAAGTCATTCCGACGTGCATGTGTTTGTGTATGTGTGAGGGTGTCGTGTATGTACTAGGTACATACCCGTCGGCCTTGTAACAATTGGGGTATGCAGCACGCTTGTATCAATATATATATCTATGAATGTATGTATTTATGTACGGATGTACTTTCGTACATGCATCTGAGAGACCCCGACTGACTTACTGATATACAGAGAAGAACAACAGCACACATTAGCACGCTGCAATGCGGGGGAGAGATAGCGTGTGGCTGCCACTACTGCGCAGTCACTGCTGCTCCTCTTTTCCGTTCTATTCGTGTGCAATATGATCAGTACGGGCACCCGCGCAAGCAGAATGTGCAACAAGCGACCGCCCACCTGCACTTCTCACGCTTTTTTTTGGCGCCAGGTGCTACAGCTGCAGCACAAGTAACAGCCTTAGTATGTCGAAACCCTGCGACTTTAAGAGCTTTGGGAAGCTCTTTCTCTCTTTTTCTGTCTTACCTGTTTTTCTTTACTTGTGTGTTCCTCTCTATATCTACCTTTCTATGACCATCTCTATCCCATTCTCTCCATATATATATGTATACGTATATTATATAAAGGTCTCTTGAAGCCCTTCGCTCTTACATACGCACATACACGTAACACACACACACATACAGGTAAACACTTTCCTTCGATATTTGTGTGATTCATATGTGTAAACAGCACACACAAATATATACGCTTGCCCTCAGTATGTGCGTGTTGCATAAGTGCCAACAGCGCGTATACGAAGAACATTCTCACAGAGTGCACGCAGGGACCTCTTTTCCGTACGTGAGAAGTGTCGGCAGAGTGTTCTTACTCTTAGTTATTATCGATGTTAGCATATAGTCTTTCTTAAGAACTCATATAAAGAAATGGGGGTCTACTAGTACGCACACGTGCGTTCAGGCACAAAAGATAGTTGAGTTTGTTCTCATACCCTCCTACTTCCACCCGCACAAGACTTCACTGAGTCCGCATACACACACATACACACAAACAAATATATGCTACACCTACCAGTCAATCTGTACACACATACACACATAGGTAGTATACGTTTGTATATATATGTACATATATCTGAACGTGATACATATGCATATACTGAAATATATTTCTGAATGTTATACATATGTGGAGCGATACAGTTAATTATTATAAAGCGTATGGTTGCTTGCACAGTACTGTAGATTTCACACTTGTAAGACAAGGCTACATGAGTGTGGAGGAAACGTCTACTGTAAGAACAGCAAATAATATATAGAATCACTTCTGCAGAAGGCCAGCATATATATATATATATGTATATATATATATATACATGCGAGTGATGTAGGGTAATGTTTATGTCGAATAGCTGCAGTTCTGAGATAATCTAATTTACATTCAGTAAAACCAGTTGGCTTCAAACCCTCCGACGAGCTCGCTTCTTCTTGTGTATTGCACTGGGGATAACACGTGAGGAATACATCGGGTCCTCTCGCTTCATTCGAGGTTGTCATGCGTATGTGTTATCTATCTATCAACCTATCTATATATATAAAATGTATATATGTGTGTAGAGAGAGAGGAAGAAATAGATATGTATGTACACATATATATATATATATATATTATTGATTGGCGTGTACTATATTCCACGGTTTTGACTGCCCTTTGCTTTCTATCATTTAACCAGAATTGCGAACATACTTCTCAGTGCAACAGCAACTGACACTGCAACAGCTCGCGTTTGTTGTGTATGTGTGTGTATTCGTTCTGTCATGTTTTTGAGCGTAGCGAGTCCTTGTAATGACACACTCTATCTTGCCTTTCTCCGAAAAGCGGGGAAACACTACTTTTTTACCCTTTTTTTTTCTAATTCTATATATTTTATATATTTACGTCACTCTATATGTATACATGCCCTGGACAGTAAGCTAGTGGTAAACCTCCTTGTTTACTTTTTTCCTCGTCCATGTATTAGGCGTATAAATGAGTTAATGACTCACAGTCAACTGGGCTATACATATATATCTATGTATACATATATATTTAGCCTCTGAGATAGCTACATTGCTGTATATGTGAAAGGCTACGCTGCTTGTCGTTCTGTCTGTGGAGACCTGTGAGACACTCAAGGACCGTCAGAAAGGAAGAAGTGTAATATACTGCCATAATAGCTAGTATTGCTTTCCGTCACTTTACATACAGTGGCATTTATCTTCTTGCGTGTGTCGAGAAATGTAGGTAGGCGAGCTGAAAAGCATGTTAACGTGCGCAGTGGCGGCCTTTTAATATTACAAGAGACCGAACCAATGTTTTTGTTTGTGTCCGTTTGATGTCCACACGCTCGTATTCCCTTCTGAAATATATAACAAAGATATTCGTTTTCATTACATATGCACTTTCTCCTTCGTCTACCCCTACTTCTCGCTTTAGCTTCGTATGTTGCTCGCCCGCTGAATGCCACATGCTCCTTGAATTATTGAAACCCTGTTTGTCGTGTTTGGCATTCACTTCCGGGGAAGCGACAGCTACGCTCTGTTTCTCTGTGTTTTATGTGTGGTGTCAGCTCTTTTGGTGATTACTTCTTTTTGATTCTTTCTTTCGTTTCAGAGTAACACGTTTTCCGCTTTCATTATTATAATAGTAGTAGGCCTCCAGCGCGCACATACCCCGTTATAGCGGTGTGCACTGTCCCTTGCTACCAACACGACTTTCTTCACGGCTTGCTTGAGAGATGGCGTCAGCACACAAGCATACAAATATACGTAGAGGAGTACGAAAGAATCGCTCTCCAATCGAATTCTCTAGAGAGCCTTTCAGACTTGCAAATATAGCACGCAGTCTATCTGCTGCAGTGAAGTGTCATTGCCACGGTGTGCTTCCGGTGTTTGGCTAGCCACGTTGAATGTTCCTTCTTTCTTTCGCTTGATGCTGATATTGCTGCTGATACTGTTGAGATGCATCTTGTACGAAAGCGCTCTCTTGAAGGGCTCTCTCTGATGTATATCCCTACGTTATTCTACCTGCGAGGCTGGCTGGCTTGCACAACGAGAAACGTCATATTGCATTTGTTATGATCCGGTGGGTGTGTTTGATGGGGGTTGCACAGGGCCCATCAGGACATGTCTCTTTTTCGTCTGTGATAGTGTATGCTGTACTGTCAGCGTACTCTGTATGTTTGTGTGCTGTCGACAACTATTGAACTGCGGAGGAGCTCGTAGCAGTTTGTTTTTGTTCGTCCTCTTGTTTTTTGTGTGAGCTGTGTGCCTTTGGTGAGACCCCAGGAGGATCATACTGTAAATAGAGTGTTCCTTGTATCTCTCTATATTTTGACTTGTATGGCTGTGCGTGTGCGTGTGCTGCGGAGGACGTCTCGTGAGTTGCTAAGAAGAAATAGAATATCATACGCAGCGTTTTTTCCTTCTCTCATCCACGTGTCTACTTCTAAGGCTGTGATAATAACATGGTCCGTTGACTAACGTCAGACCTCATGTTTTCCTCCTACGTGTCACTCTCGTTCTCTACACTTCCTCCACGTAAAATTCCCGCTCGTGCACACGTACGATTTAGAAACCTCTTCGAGTATCTGAAAGCGCATAAATTCTCAGCGGTTGCTGGAGCGTGTGCATATAATGTTTAAGCACCTCGTATTTGTGCGTGTCTGCACTTACATACGTCGTGTGCACCGTCGCGTCTGGAAATGTTTGACGACCAACACTCATGAGAGGATATCGTACAGCTCCTCAAAAATCTTTGTTAGGCTCTTATTTGGCGATTGTTGGTCACGCAGATACCGCGACGGTGGCGCACAGACTTGGAACTAACCGATGAAATGGTGCGAGTGGATTCCGGCCTCCGTGCGCAGACAGAACTGAGATCGCTTATTCTTGAGCATTTGTCACAAAAAAGATATGCCTGAGCGTGCTTTGCCGTCTTCTTCTCAGCCGAAGAAGCAGATTACGTAACAAGAGAAAGAACGCAACAAGCCTGAAAGAACATACGCGGGCATTCATTTACACTCGGCTAATTAGGAAGGAAGAAACAATGTGTGCCTTGCGGTAGTTGGTACTGTTGTGTACGTACACCAGAAGTAGAGAAAGCAGAAGATAATGGTAAGGAACCAGAAATACAGTCGTTTACGAGAGCAAGAGAGGGCTCCCTCTCTGACCCGAGATGTGTACACCTAGGTGTGTATGCCTTACTAGGCGAACCAAAAAGGTTACGTAAGTGTACGTTGAACGTACGTATAGCTTTGGATACAAGACCTGCTCCGGGAAAACGAGGGAACTGCAAATCGTTTGTGCACCATAGCCACGCCATTCTTTCTACGGTAGGAACCCGCTTACTGCCTTCGTTTCAAGGGCAGGTATGACAGCAATAACACGGCACGAGAAAGAGAGAAAGTGTCACTACTCTCCTGCGGTCTGCACGTAGAAAGAGCGCCTACGTATTCCGCAGATGCTCCCGACCGTAGATACGTTTGCGTACGTCTACCGCGTATAGCACACGCACACAACGCTGTGAGAAGTATTCGACAAGCGAAATCTGCCGAGGAAAGGTTCCATCGCACATTGGCGGACGCAGACACGCCACTGATATGATGACTCTCCTTTCGTGGTCTCAACACCAAAGAGACGAAACGAGTGCCCGTACACGTCATCTGTGAGTCGTCTTCTGCGTCTAGGTACATGAGGAGCAGGCCACAGATGAATACGAGTTACAGTAAATTCTTTTGCCATAAGGGGCAGTGGTTTCAATAAGATTACAGAGCGATCGAGGTGACTACCATACATCTGAAATGAGCCGACGCTAGTCACGGCGGGACCTCTGTACATTTCACAATATGCGTCTTGCTTAGTACCGCGCGCACTTGCTGCGGTTGCATGCGCGGCCTTGTGTGTGCGGATTACAAATACTGTTGCTTGTATTCAGTAATGTAACATATTTGCGTGTCTAAATAATTCTCGATACGCTACAATAACGCAGAAAGGACCACTACGCTGCGTGCAACATCGTTTGGAGATAAGCGGGACAAGGATGATGTCACATCCTCAGCTGATATGAATGTATACACGCATGCAATCATACAGCGGGTCTTCGGGGTCGAATGTGCTAGGAGTCTGCCTAAATACCCCACTCTAAAGATGAACATTATTAAAGAGGTATCTATACTACATCAGTCTGGCCCTTCCGCCTGTCTCGCACGCTGTGCTGCACCTAGAGCATCTACAAGCGGCTGCGCCGGCACCTTGAAAAGCCACACCTAATGTCCCAAAGGTAAGCACGGTTGAAATTCGTACAGTGCCCACAAACGTTTGGTAGTTTCATTGGGGGATTTGACACGATTCCAATGATGAGTCTGGAGACAGAGGCATCAGCAACAATTATCGCCGTCCGGAGAAGCGGGTGTTCCTAGGAAGATGCGGGACTATGAGCAAGGGTAAATCAGTCCAGGAGCGAGTATTTTCATCTGCGATATATAAGGTATAAGCTCGGTTGTCGTCACGCACCGGGGCTGCCTAGAGTACAGCATCTTCAGTTAGTATCGTGAATTCTTTATTTCGGGTGCTGCGCATATGCACCGACACGCCCGAACGTGCTCTAACGCCGTTCGACTATTGCTTGCATGTACCGCCGTGTAGCAACGATGTGTAGATATAAACGCACGTATCCCCCCACGGTTTCCGTGTTACGGGGAACGTCTTCAATTGTGGACTGCGCGCCTTCTCTGTCCTTACAATAGTTAGAGGCTGTACAGCTGTCCCATCAGACCAGCTTTGCTGTCGTATTGGGCTCATTTCCATCCCTTCCTACAATGCAGGCTCGTACTTCATAATACGTCATCTTTACAGTTGTTACTCTAGAACCCGAACCCCTGTACCACGTCCTTTCATTGCCTTCCTCGACAGTCCGTCCTCACGTACACACGTGTAGTGCCCAGGGAGCAACAGCGGTACGAGTCTGCTTTAAGGCGCAGCCCGCTGCAGCATGCCCATTTGATTCCCTACAGCAGTGCGCTCATACACAGCGAATATGCGCATCCTTGGTGCGGTCTGACGCCGACTGCCTTGGTAGTCAGGGGTGTGGTGGTGGACTGCAAGTGTCACACGACCGGCATCTGTCTCATTACGCATAACAGGGCGTCACACCATCACACTACAGGCACCCAAAGACAGTGTACGAGCCCTTCATTCCTAGATGTAATGATCGAGGGTATCTCTGCTGGGAACGAATCTATTCTGATCAAAGCTGGTCACAGAGTCTGCCGCACTTAGCCTGGCGTTTGAGGCCTCTCTGCACGGTACACTCATTTAACATGGCGTTTTTCTGTGAATGCCAACACACGGTGCACTTTGCCCTTTCAATGCGAAAAGCAATCTACAGATTCGAGATACGCCATCCCACAGCGGCGACTCACGGAAACTGCGTCCTTTCAGCCTTCGGAGTCGAGTAGGTGCGCCACCACAGACGTGTTTGTGATTTACGGGTCCTCTGATAGATTAGGTCTTCAGGAGCGGGCCCGTCTACTACCGTCGACTACTTGCACACTTACTATGCTCCTCAGCAACTGTTCCTGTCCCAAAGCGCGGTACCAGACTTTGCCTAGTATGCGCCGCTGCTGCTAGCATCGCGTAGGCTAGCTTATTCGAGCATCTACCATCACCGCAGTACATTCTTCCGATGGCGCCTTACCACAGGCAACTCACATAACTGTAAACGGTACCTGTGGTTCACCGCTGTCTAGAGCCGCAAAGCCGCGATCCCGGCGCTTGGCATGGTTGATGAGAGCCGAAGGTATGATGCTTTCCACAGTGTGCAGCCGTGTATTTCGTTAGACCTTCGTCGCCATAAGCCAGCAGACCAGGCATCCCCTGCAGCGCCTGCACAGCAATATAAACGTCATACACCCTTATTTGTGCGCTCTGGTGGCTTTGTGCCCTACTCGACCAAACCTTCTGCGTTTGTCTGCTAGCAGAGCAAGTACGCCGTGTTCTCACAACGTCACTCTCCAAAGCGGAATTGGCAACTCTGCCTATTCACTTTCGGGGGGGGCCGTTCAGTTCATCTGGAGATATACGCTTCACGCAAGGCGGCAAAGAAATGTGTGTTGTGAAGCAATAGTTTGATACAAGGCCGGCCTACCAACACCCTATCAAAGGGGGGGGAGGCCCGGTCGGGCGCGTAGGGGATTTTTCTGCGTAACAGAACGCGATGATACAAGGTTCCTGCGGTGACACAGCTTGCAGCTTTGAAGGGCATTACTGATACACCGCACACGGCTACATAAGCCTGTGACAGCACGAAGCTCGAACCCCGTAGCTACCACGCAAGTGGAACGGAGGGCGCGTATTACGTGCAGAGAATTATCAGGACAAAACGAGGGACGAGGGCACCCCTTTGATCGTGGCATACCGTATGCCTACTATCTATTCCACGCACGGCTCGTGCCCCTTCCATATGCGTATCTCTACCTGCGCATGTAGGTTCTGTGGTGGGATATTACCTACATCTGCGCGGCCTCCGTATGCTGCTTGTACGTAGTTGCGTCCACTGATGCCTCAGTGTCGAACTATGCACGGTGGAGCGCACTTACGTTCACATGTTCAAGGCTGCAAGTGTGTCTGAATGTGTATCCGTCTGTTAATATATGTATATTTACGTTTACACACGTATGTAGCGTAGTTTTGTTTCGCCTTTGGCTTACGGTGTGTATGTGTGCAGATGTATAATATACGAAGATCGCGTGGAGAGCAGGCGATGCCTCCTGATGGACGGGCACACTGCCTATACAGGAATCCATGTGACCTTCCACCCATGCTAGTTGGAGAGCAGCTGCAAGACTTGATACATGATTACACGCACTATTATGTAAATTCGTTAGGAGAGCAGCTGCAAGAGTTTATACTTGATTACAAGCACTGATTTGTACATTCGCGTGAAGTCCTGGCTCATATCTCGCCTATGCCCATCGACTTGTGGAATATCGATTTTCGGTGTGTGCATCAGATATAGAATCACATCGGCTCTCTTTCGCTGTAGCTGAGGCTTCTTCTTTAGTGGAGGCAACGGCGGCAATCCCAGGACGGCGCGCTCGTCTCTAACGTTCCCTAGAGGCTAGCCTCTAGGGTGAGGCGGGGTGCATGCGTGGCGACCGCGACTAAAAGAGAACGAGGGTGTGTGGTGGTGTGATCTGTTTTCTCGAATAGAAGTCCTATATTTTCGAAGACACCCGCCTATTTCCACGTTCCACTGCTGCTGAGAAAAGAGGCTACCGACTGCACAGCAACGACGCGCCGCCCCCGGGCGACAGGAATCCGTGGGGATGCTCGCTCACCCTTTGCTACTGGAATGGCGCCGGCGCCGCGCTGCCCTAATAGTCTAGCAGAAAGCGAAGCCCACGATTCGTCCAGGACGGTGTCTGTTGTTTTCGTGGTCTTACTGCTGCATCGTGGGTAGAGGGGCGATTGGAACATACATGGGTCGTACTCATTTCCGTGAAGTAACAGAGCTTTCCTCGTTCCTTCTCAACTTCCCACCCCCCGCGCTCCAAAACGTGAAAGTGTTTAGGTCTGGCCGTGTCTGAGGAGACTCATAGTTCATGCCGTATATACCCGGTTTGTGGTAAGGTTGCAGCCAGAACCGCGCAAGTGTCCTTGGTGATACGTAAACTTCTAAGAGCACCCTATAGCGTCATGAACACTGTGTAGCTGACTGTAAGCCCACATCCAGAATTGTGCCTTGACTGACTTGTAGGATTTTACATGTGAATAGTCCTCCTTTGGTAATGTCTTTGTGTGTGTCCGCTCCTGCTTTTGAGCGAGGAGGGTCAATATCGGCCGGAACAGAGCGTACGCTCTACAGGGAACCGTGGATTCTCGACCTGACACTATCGAAGTGTGATGCTAGCACATTTGGCTGCACAAGCAGATGTGAGGGGACGGAGGTGCAGAAGATAATCAATCTGCTTTAAAGCCGAGTCAAGCTTGGTCGGTCTCTCGATTGCGCTTCAGACAACAATTTCAACCCGTTGCAGTTCCAGTGAGCGCCACCAATCGAGCGCAGTGCTGTTCTAATTCAGAAACCCATGGGGATGTTCCTCCTTTCGCGTCCCCCCCCCAGGAGTAGCACTGTGCAGAAGCTGACAGTTCAACGGGCTGTGAGCGAAGTGCGTGTGCGGTACGTGTGCGCGCATCACGAGGACTCTCCTCCTTTGTCCTCGTAGCCCCGGTGGGGTTTCCGGCATAATTCCATCCCCAGGTCTGGCGGTACGAACGTGTGCCTACGCTATAAGCGAAATATGTTCACGCCGCCTACTGCTCCGGTGATGAGGCTGTAGGCGTAGACTCGTTTCCCCCACTTACTTCGTAAAGAAGGCTGTGGTGCTCCTGAGTGCGAGCCACGACTCTCCGTACGGAAAGACAGCCGTAAGGGACCATGTTTGTCAACTACAACCAGCCGTGAAAGAACTCTTTTCATTTCCGTATTGAAGCGCTTTCACGCTGATATGCATGTGCTCAGGTGCACATGTCCGTGTGTGTCTTAAGGACTCATTTTCGAGAGTACCTCACACTAAATGTCCTCCCGTAACACGTTAGCGCCGACCTCGGTAGTAGAGAACTACCTCTGGCAACTTGTAAACAACTGCGACGAGTTTTTACGTTTCCTGCCTATTTGAAAAGCCACCACGAAGAGCATGACAGGTGGACCGCTCTCCTCTCTGGTCAAAAGGCATTTTTGGAGGCTAACAACCCGTCGCGGAAAGAGAAGCCATGTCATATATGGCCGCTTCGTAGTTTCGGACGTTTTATGTTCGGGTGTCAGCTGGGGTCGGACGTCCCGCGTCCACAGCTCATCGCTACAGGTGTATGTTTTGCACCTACACGGCCGTGAAGCACTCATTACAGCTCAGTCGACTTACCTCGGCGGAACGCGTTTGCTTCCGCTGCATACAGAGGAGAACACATGTAGAGAGAGTTGCCCTGGTCTATAAAGGTAGCCTTTCCTCGTGATGTCGTGATTTTCACAATGGAGCACCCTTGGAAGTGGCCGACGTTACTAGAGGACGAATGGCAACCGTGACTGCACCGTCCCTGTGCAACGGCTCTCTAGATCAATCCTACAGATCAAGCATGTCTCTCCCCGCTCCGTGGCGATCGAACTCTTTACGTTCGTTTATGCTTCCTCTAGTGTCCCACTGAGTTGACGGCCCACGACTCTGCAGGGGCAAAAACACGGGATCAATTTTTGTGCAATAGCGGTGCTTACGCTGCTGACTAACATACACGGGTAATCTTACACTGGATCAATAGCTCGCACTAGCCCCTGTGGCGAAGCAGACAGACGTTCGTTATAACAGGGCGCTTTGACGATGCAAGACCCTCTGTGAGCGTCCTTGGATCAAGAGCACATTCTCATTGCGAAGGGGGAATGCTACGGTTTCCTGCCTCGTTCCATGGTGTGCGATAACAGGGACAGAAGTGCCCACCTGTTCTAGAGGTTGAAGGAGCAGCCTACACAGCCGTAGGATCAGCCTGTCTTCAACTGTAAATGCAGGTAACCACGCGCTGTGTACAATGCAGGACTTCACCGAAGTACTGGCGGTGTACTCTAGACTGAAGAACTGACCTTCCCCGCACGTTTTTTGACGCTCCAGTACGGGTTGCTGTCCTGCGCATTTCTGCGCGAAAGCTGCACAGAAAATTTTAGAAGTCCCAGTGCAAAAGCATGACCGCTACAACTACATGATCTCGCCTTGCACAAAACCTGTGCGTAAAGATAGGTATGCAGGGGTGTGCTGCCACACAGACCCACACGATGGGGTATGCTGCATGGCTGATATGCTTTAATGCTTTTCCATTTTAGGTTAGCTTTGGTGTTTGTTGTGCGAACGGTCACGTAGAGCCTGGCGAAGAGAGGAGCACTGCCGGACGGTGTAGACTCACTATTGCGACCCCGTGTCGTACCGACTACATGGCCTCAGTTGAATCCCGCGGTGGTGCATAGGAAGAGTCGCAGTGGGTGGTACATGATCGGAGTCTCGTGAAGCCGTCTTTCTCGCAGGGCAACCATGTGCCCTGGCGACAGACACGGCTTCTCGTGTGGCGCTTTGAGCAAAAGCTATCTGCGCGCATTCTGTACCATGTGAACCGGCTGCTTTGACCTCGCAGTAATGTATGTGTCGGACTTCAGCTTACAATTCTCACGGCAAGCTAACTGTGCAAGAAAAGAGATGTTCCATGCATGCACACGTATAACCCGGTTGTAGCGCGGGACTGTCTGCGAAAGGCCGCATTACCTAAGCCAGTGAATGGCATGCGCATGCGCCAGCGGAGTACGCGTGCGTCACCTCAAACCAAACCATATGTTGAGCGGCAACTGTGGTGTTAGTAAATAAACACAGGCGAAGTCCGTGAAGCATGTCCGGTTGGCGCGAAATTGTGCCACTGGTAGGAATACTATGCGAACCAGCCACCTCCCCAGGCGTCTCGCCGAATCACTCTGGCGTCTCAAAGCAGTTTTGGCCCAATGCACACCTTCAGTGACACGGCTGAAAAAAAGATCACCGATCAGGGCTTCCAGGTGTGCACCCTGGCAGCTACGATATGACGTCAGCGCAACAGCACTCTTATTCACTCGCAAGCCTGCAGGAACTGGGCATGCGACTTTACGTGGGGAATGCCTACACATGCCGATGCGCCGAATGTTTGTGGCTGCTATCTATTCAGTAGTATGGAGATACCTGCCAGCCAGTGGAATCGAGCCTACACAGGCTACCCATTGACCCTGCATCTTCGAAGAAAAAAGTATGCAGCTACGTGTGGCGTGCGCATCTCGACTCTAGAGCGCTTCGTCACGAGTAACCGCACTCTAAGCCAAACCTTGCATGCTAAACGAGGGGGTTGTTATTTGCCGCTTCGTACAAATATCACACGGAAGTATTGAAGCCTTTAAGGTGCTGTTCAACGAGTGCTAGCGAGGAGGTTGTATAAGAGTTCCTGAGGCGGAGAAGTGCAAGGGGCCTCGTGAGGCGAGTTTTTCGCAGGGACTGCGTGCGACGATGCAACAGCTTTGCTGTTTGTGCTATGGGCTGACGCGCTCAAGCTAATAGAGGCAAGTAGCATAACGGTGCGCGCGCGAAAAATATCTCTGCTGTGGATAGATCAGGCCGAAGAATTCGCTCTGAAGTCCTTAGATTAACTAGGCAGACGCTTGTCCATAGGTGAATCTCGTGCACTCCCGTATAAACTATGGATCAAGGGAACAACAGAAGGCGCAGTTTTTCGCGACTGCCAAACGCGGCAGCTCCTGGACCAGAACAAATTGCTGAAGAAGCGGCCTTCCGCTCGTGCAGCGCACGTCTCAGAGACGTCCCAGAAGCGCGTGACCTGTGCACGGCCGCTGAGACGCTCCTGAAGGAACTGAAAGAAGCGGCAGCAACTACAGAAGCCTATGATCAACTGGAAGAAAAATGCAAAGCTCTCAGCAATGTTAGAGAAGATACAGCTGAGTCGGACGAAGATGCAGCAGCTTGAGGGTTGGCTGCGTGAGAATCGACACGAGCATTGCTGTAGGACGAAAAAACGTCACACTCCCGCTGATGAGAGCATTGTCTCGCTGCAGAAAGCTGTACAAGCCAGCGAGCGAGACGCGGCTGTTCTGGAAAAGATGCTAAAGAAAGCGACTGAACCGCAGTACTCCGTGTATTTGTACAACAAGTTGCAGAGGCTGGAAAACGAAGTGATAGCGCTCGGAAGGGAAAATAAGAGAAAAGACGGTACTAACAACAGGATCGGGAGATATTTGGAGGGAGAGGCTAAAGGATCTGAATGTATGGCCACCAAGTTGCTGAGGGAACGTGAACATATCGCTCAAGAGGTAAGTGCGCTTTTTCTTTCAGAAGCTATGAGGCAACACACGAGATGCAAAAATGTTTCCTAGCTTGTTAGCAGGCCGCTCCGCATCCGTCTACAAGCCGGTGTCCGCCCTCTAGTGAGGTGCAGGCTGACTGGTTAGAAGTAAGCAGAAGCTCAGAAGTACACAAATCTTCACGTCACGTGAAGTCCTAGCCATATACAGCAGTCGCTGGCTTCAGAGGAATTGCAGGCTTTCTCGGGGACTGAGGGTCACTGCGAGAAGTCAGAGATACACAACCGTATACTCGACAGACTGATGGAACGCTACGCAGTGGCTGCCGGAGAGTCTAACTCGCTTTTTTAGTTCGCTCTTTCTTCACACAGCGAACTAATAAGGACGCCTAACGTGCCGATGCTCATGCGGATCACTTCCAGAATTTCTACAAAAGCGTGCCCGCACAGCAGCCGAAACTCTTTCTTCTTGAATGCAGCAGTGTTGCACGGTGAGCGAGAGAATCAGGGTCTCCGTATTCATGCTACATTTGTTTAACTCGAGGAAATGGGATGCAGGAATCAGACTTGCGTTCCTTCCTTCCCCGCACACCGTAGGAATCGTCTGACACGCTAGAGCTATATGTCTTCGAAGCAAGAAATCCTCGGTGTGAGGCCCCCCGCCTGGCTTTCGGATGCCGCCCGCCTTACCTGCATTCGTAGCGCGGTTGGAGGACGCTGAGGGGTAGCAGTCGGTCTGCTATACCCGTTCGTTCAGTCCAGACCAACGACGTAGCACTGAGCGTCTACATAAAGCACACAAACTGGCCGTCTAGCTGCCTAGTCTGCATTTGAAGTCCAGTCCAGTTTACTGGTTTTATTAGATTGTCTCGCTTGACCGAGACAAGCGTATGAATGACCCTACGGACGCCTCTGGGGCAAGTGTGCAAAAATAAGGAGCATGTTCAGTGGTGTGCAGCGTTTCTCGTTGCTATGACGGCAAACTCTTTGCAGATCTGCATACAAAGCGATCGCAACGCTCAGCTGAAGGAAGCTGCGAAGCAAAGTGAGCAAACTCTTTCGACCGTGAGAGAGCGGCACGACGTGCTAAAGGAGAAGCACGAAGGAGTTTACTTGTGCTCCTGAAGGAAATCACCTGGACGTCGATATATCCCCGCACGCCCCTACTAGACGCGTCAGCAAAGAAGTGCACGAAAAAGAAAGCTACAACGCATCGCTCGCTCGTACAATCGCAGGGTTGAACCTCAAGCGGCGAAACATGCACCGTGAATACGAGCGGCAAATTACTGAGCTCCGGGGGCACGTCACCGCCTTGACCAAAGAAGCTGATACACTCGGCCAGAAACATTTTCGCCTCAAGTTGAATCCAGTCGCTTGGCTCATCACATACAAGAGAACCTGAATAAGGTGCCGGTGTCTTACCGAGTTGCAGACGCAGCGTCGTTCCTGGCGGAGGAGCGTGGATTATCCTTGCAGAAGCACGTCCGACCCAACGTGTATACTTGTCCTTCGCCAAACAGTCCCGCGCCGACAACGCAGAAATCGACAGCGGCCCACCCGGCTTTCAGTCTGTCCCCTCCTGCAGGAAAGGTCTTCGAAGAAAGACATATGCAGAGATCTAACCCCCGTACTACTCATGAAGATACGCTTTCACGAGACGGCCAGACGGTAAACTTTTTACAAACTGTGCCCTTTTTTTAAGGACGTCTAATATGATGCATCTTCAGCCGCACGAAGGAAATACATTAGAAGGAAGATGTGTGATGTGCACACGACGAGAGTAAAAAACTAGCCCATTATCCAGACAGCAGAGGTCCGGCTCGAGTAGAAAATGATCGCGTTCTCTGTTGTCTAAAAGCGGCGGCATAGCAGAACGCGCATCCGTTGTGGAAATCCAGCAGGTCATAAACTGCAAGCGGCACGCTTTTCTCGTTTTATGTGCTGAAGGCTGTGCGGGTACCAGTTTGTCGAAATAAAATGAGTAACATCCTGAAGTGCGAAGGTAGGTGGCGAGCAAACTTCCGTGTCCAGCCGACACCGTTTTCCCCGGTCTCCGTATGAACGCACCAGACTAGTGCCCCCTGTGATCACTTCAACATGTAGCAATTTACACAAGGAGGGACAAGTACGCCTGACCACCTAGAGTAAGCCATGGATTGAAACGTCCGTTTCAAGCGCCCTGATTACTGCCATCTATCTACTAGCAGCTTCAGATTCGTACGCAGGAGCTTTGAGTGATGATGGTAGCATCGAGATGAAGTCAGCGGGAAGCAGTAAAACGCTGGGGGCCGTCTAGCACCACAACGTGTGCAAGAACTGCCCGAATCCACTGAGTAGTCCGCGTATGTTTAGTCAGGAAGCCCCGGTAGATATATCGCTTTCGTAGCAAGGTGGAAGTGGTGTACATGTTACTGAGTGCGACTTCTTTTGTACACGGTGAGCTTTTTGTTCGACTATCTCATGAGGATATGTCTTCCCTCAAATCATGTTCTACCCTCAACACGCCTGTTACCGCTATTCTTTTCTCGTTACACTTCGGGAGACGCGCTTGGTCCATCGTGTGTCGCAACACAGGGAAACCTGGCTAGGCTACGCAGACCTTGATGTTTATCTGTTGTTATACAATTGCTGATGCTACGCGCGTTGTCGAAGGGGGCGTCCACCTTTAATACACCGTGACTACTGGATTCTTTGACGGCCCATTGCGTACCGCCATGAACGCACTGGTGGCTTCACGACGCTCATTCCTTTCGCTTATGCGCGAGAAGTACCCCAGAAGTTAGAAGGCATCTGTCAGCGTCGAAATCTTCTTCATGCACCTTTCTATACGTACGAGTTTCTTCGTCCATTCACTCCCCTTTGCAGTGTCAATCGCCACGAGGGGTCGGCTGTCCTACTGTTACTGAAAGGGCCCCCAGCTACGAGCACAAGCGTAAAAAACAGTTCGGAAAAAGGTCTCTCAACAACACCGGCTGGTAGCCAAATTACAACGCTTTCCAGGGAGGTCTCTAAAGGATGCAGAACCCACCGTCTCGAGTTGACTCGGAGTGCGACCCCAAAATAACTCCCTCGAGCCAGACGAGTGATGAATCATGTACAGCGGGAACAGCGGGTTCAGGCTTGGCGGTGTCTGACACCTTTCCCGCTGCTTCCGAACAAAAGAGGGAAGAAGAACACCCACCAGCAGAAAAATCAGAGATTACTGGTGCGAGACAGATTCAGCGAACTCGTTACCCCTGGTTAGTGAGGACCTCGTAAGAAGCGCACCAGAAAAATGGATAGGGGGAACCCCAGATCTTCAGGTTGTCACAAGCAATGAGGAACTAAAAGAAAGAGCGAGTGGAGGTGGCTCTGTGGTAGGTAAGCTTCCAATCTCCGGCAGTGCCTCCGCTTGCCTCAAATTCTACAGATTTGAATCTGGCTTTATATCAAATGGGAAAGTGGTGCACCGCCACGTGCGCATCTTATTGAAAGCTTGATTATCCGGTCAGCCTGGTTACTGACACGTTCGCATACGCAGAAGCTAGTCGGGGTTGGGTAGGGGGATTCCACCGACTATATTTCGTGTGTTGTACTACTCAACCTCTCAAGTCCTGAACAGCGAGTCCAGTGAACGCGTATGTTTTCGCACTGCACCCGACGTATGCGGCGTCAGCTAGAAGCAAAATTTCTGGCACCCCTACACCCCTACTACTGACAGTGGTCCCCACGCACCGGAAGCACGCCGAAAGAGGGTACACCTCACGCGTCGTCCCAGCCGGTCTTCTGGGTGTTAACAAACCTTTCAATGAGGTCAAAGCTAAAGAACAAGCTGCTATACAAAATTATCGCAGGGTTATAAGCCGCGAAAAGGTTCGCTACGGGCGCGGAAATAAACTTTCGGCGCCGCACATGGCTTTAGCATGACTCCTAAGGCGAGGCGCATCTGTTGAGATCGCAACCGGCTCTGTCGTGTGCCACGCATCAGTCCTCCCGTGCAGATGAAGGAGTCGTGCGTTTGTACTGTGCGATCGATGACATATGCAGCCCCCGACACTACAACTGAATCTATCAGGACAGATACCAACAGACAAAACTCAGCCCCGCTTGAACCCGGAAACGATGACCAGCCGGTACGTGGTCGGAGAGATCGGAGTTTGTGATGCAGGTATCCAAGAGGTCACCTGCACATTTGCTCCAACTCTACGTTGCTTGCAAAGACTACCGTAAATACAGGCATACTCACAAGCGGACTGCGGCACTACCTTCATAGCAGTACCTGGCCCTAGTAGTATGTAGATAGGATAGAGACGTACGTTGAAGCAGGACACCCTAGGATTTGCCTTGGTGACGTAGATTTATAGCAGCTGCGTGCAGCAGAGCACTGCCTAGACTCCTCTGGAATCCCGGCGGATATGAACTGGATACGCATCTATCAACACTCATGGATCACCTTCTCTTCTCAATCTCAATTTAGTAGCCAAGACGTCGAGAGAGATTTATTTCGGTTGACCCTGGGACGTGGTATCCATGTGTGTTTCCGTCCTTCTCCGGGTTGCGTCCGGGTGGCGAAACGTCAGCTGCTGCTATATTTGGGAATATACTCAGCTACACCTGCAATTCGCTGTGAATCAAAGCTGTAGAATGTAGCCTACAGGTGGCAGTTGGTGAATTGAAGACTTGCTGGCTTGAATTCAGCCAACGCGTGCGCCCCACTGAATGAGCAAAACGGTGGCAGGAGCGCTGACTACAGATAAGAAGCTGACTTGGAGTCAGGAAATGCACAGGGGTGACTAAGTTGATACTGTGCACTTGCGGAGGACCCACCTCTTATTGCAAGAGGTCTGCGAGGTGTAGCAGTGCTGGAACGTGTCTTTAGCTGAAATGGTATTATGCATGAAGACCTATCGTGACATGCGGTGGTACCATCAAACACGCTGTACGTACGATACGCGTGCGCGTCGTTTCCCTCTGTGCGCAGACGGTGGGCAGCCGATCTATAGAGTATATCTGGATGTGACCCGTATTTGATCTTCTTGATGAGGGCGGCTACGAGGGCACGCGAGATCTGTGTGAAGATAAACCGGTCGAGTTCCCGCCGTCCAACCGTGTCGCGTGTTTCTCGGTAGGAGGTGGCTTACCGGCTACGTGGTGCACACAGAAGCTGTGCATTACCGTCACCGTGTGTGAGGCGAAGGAGCTACAGGGGCTCTTCTTTTCGTTACGGACCTTGCGGAGGCTGTGCTCATCTCTAGGTAGGCAGACGTCGACGGGTGCAATGGCGTATGTGTTCTTGGTGGTGTACGCGTTATCCCTTATCAAGATCTACTCATTGGAGACATGGTGAAAGAACTGGGCTTCTGCCGCGTCGAACAGAAACTGGCACCCAAGGGGCGAGCCACAGATTTTCAGCAGCGACCCTGGCGTGATGAATGTTTGCCGCGCCGTGCAGACTTGAGTGATAACTCAGGGCGGCGCTACACCGTTGCAGTGACCTGAAGAAACATCGGGCTTATACCTGCAGTCATTTGCAGGAGAATACGCTGATGGTGTCGATACTACTTCTTTTCCGCAGGTGTCAGAGTCACGGAGCTCTCTGAGCGGGGAGCGAATGCCCAGCGGGAAACTCCAGCAGTCTCTATGAGGAAGAGGTCAGTTGAAAGGCCACGAGGTGGCCGCGGTCGCGTGAAGCGGACGCTTTGGAGCTGCGTTAACTTGTAGGTTGCACATGGTGGTTGCGACGATCAGCGTGACACAGAATGAGCAGCATGCTTCTCGTCTGTATTGCAGTCACGACAGCACTGTTCAACGATAATGCATCCTTGCTTTCACAGGATAAAGTTGTGACAGCACGTCTTCTCGGTCACGCTGTTACTCCGAGAGAACCCACCTACGTTAACTACGCCGGCCGCCTAAGCTGACTAGTGTACACTGGAAGAAAAGCACGTGACGCTGCATCCCGGGGGACGACTCAGCTGATACGTCCTCACAGACCTGAACATCTAGTAGCGCAGGCACACCTCTCTGTGGCTCAGTAGCTAAGCCGGAAAGTCTAGCACACCGGTTACAACGTCAGAGGACTGGATGTTGAGAGCTGTTCGGGTTCATAGGTGTCAAGGAGCCCTGCCCAGCTAATGGAACTAGTTTTGTGATCTTTCGTCGTCTGATTACACGTTCAAGGAGGCGTCATCAGCTGGATTCATATGCTGGATATCGCACGACTCATCTTTCTCCTCTGACCTGCCACGTGTATCGACCGCTCAAGGTCCGCAGGTGAAGGCGGAGGACCGCCCAGCATATAGGAAACGACCAGCAACTGTACAGCTGGCAGAAGAACGCGCAGTCTCGGTTGCAGAACGAGGCTTGACCACTTCTGAGGACAGATATCCTATGACGGCTGCCCGCAAAGTTCAAAAGGGGGCCCCCAGACGCATTTTAGGAAGCATCGACTCGAGCAAAGAGGCTCGCTGGCTTCGGAATTTCGTGGCCAGCCACTCCGCTGAGACTAGTAGACGAAGGCGACGCGGGGTAGGACGTTCCAAAAGAAGGGACAGGAACTACGCGGCGGACTGGCACTGTCAGATGGAGGGAAGATGCATGAGCGTAGCATTTGAACGGCTAATATATTCGGATTTATAGCAGAGCACATGTGTAACGTTCTTGTTAGCAAAACAGGCTGTCGCCAGGGGTCAACTGTTGCTGAAGTGTAGCCACACGAACGCTTGAAAAGCCAAGCAAGTGAAGGCATGCTCCACCGAGTCACTACCTGGTCACAGAGGTCCGCAGACCGCTGATCGTAGCAGCGGCTTGCCAGCCAGCGATGGCGAAAGGGAGCACCGAGGCCGGAGCGCAACTCTATGGCTCGAAGCAACACGATACAGAAGCTGAGCTGAGACTGCAAAGTTTTGTAGAGTATAAAGTACCGCTCTGCTGGGCTGTGGGATCTGCGGCACCAATGGCAACAAACTGACAGCACAATTCGCGCACGGGGTGACGCCTGCGTATAATGCATCTGTATCAACTGCCATTCCGCGAGGATACTACCAGCTGGGGTCTTGACTATATTTCATTGTGACTTGAGGACTGCATTCCGCCTCTGATTCCATCTCTGTAATGCCGTGACACAGGAGACAGTATGT
Organism: Ochotona princeps; assembly: GCF_030435755.1. NCBI lineage: Eukaryota > Metazoa > Chordata > Mammalia > Lagomorpha > Ochotonidae > Ochotona > Ochotona princeps. The sequence continues at coordinate 46,778 of NW_026698195.1, forward strand.
GGGAGCAGGGCTCCTCACATATTTCTTGTGGAGACCCTCGTGGTTGTGCAGCAGACAATGTTAGCCACGTCCCCCATCTGGTTGCTGTAACTCCCCGTCGCTCGAGCATTGCGTAATCGCTTGGGACGTGGGTCATAGTCGTAATACAAGCTCTTCTGAGTGTGAACCTTATGTGTCGGTTGCACGATGGACTCACTTAATCCAGTTTTCCGTCCATTCGTTTACTACGGATGTTACAGAACAAGGCGTACTCGGTCTTGTGCGCGAAGCTCGAGTCTTTCACAGCAACCCGGCACGTGGCTGGAACACTGCGAGCTTGAGGCTGTCCATGCTTTCAAAACCGAGGCATTTACACAGAATGTCCAGCTAGTAGGGCACACCCATATGAATCTGCGTGGAAAGGTGCATTGAAGTTCTTCCAAGAAGGGTAGTACTGCAAGACGGTGGCTGCTCGTTTGATACACGTATGCTCGCTCTGGTGTGAACTGCATGACGTCGACCCGCTACGATTATCCTGGTCGACTTTCACTGTTTCGATGGTGTTACAATTTGGAACGCTCGAAGAGGTGGCTTGTCAAAGAGGTTCAGACAGGAGGCGGCACTTGTATCAGAGCACCGTCGGTGCAACTGTACTGCGTAGCAAGGAAAAACATCACTTGATAATAGATGGTACCCGGTTCTCCATTTCTGACGACTACGCTATCAGACCAGTCCAGGGACCTACGCAGGGTACACCTCAGTTTGAATCCATGTGCACCAGATTAGAAATATCCTCCCTCTTTCGCCGATCGTGTTGGATAGTCACCGGCTCTACGCTTGCATTCCCTGATACCTCCAGAGCTGTGGTAGTGATGCTTATCTATGCGTGGGAACAACTTAGCGGAAGCTCGCAATTGCCTTGTACCCCTGCACGCATTTCGAACGACCACGTACACGTGCGACCTACGTACACACGCCCAGGTGTATCGTCAGCAAGACGCACACCGCGAGGACCCCGAGGGACACTTGGGCGAGAATTGCTTGCCGACGCATACACTTTTATTCGAAGCAGACTACATCTACCAGTCGCACACACAAAAAGATGGCTCCGGTGTTCTTGTGGGCTTTTGTGTATACGTCGGGCGTGTTTTCAGTGCCGCAGACCCGTGGTCGAATTCAGATACTTTTCTTAGGTTCGCCCGCCGCACATTGACGAACGGAGGGGACACAGGTATACGCTTTGCGTTACCGACTACGTGTGTACGTCTGTCGTCGCTTGCGTCCACTGGTCCTTTTCAGCTCCAGCCACTTATTTTCAGCTCCGGCCACACGCGTAGCACCTTTTTTGTGCGAGTCTAAGGTGTGGAAACCTAGCACAGAAGTCTTTACGCGTGGTAGAGGAAGTAGACGCCGTTAGTGAAGTGATCATCTTCTACGCAAACGTCCTACTGTAGGACCTGCGTCTATCGGTTGCCCTTGACGTCAGGCAGGAGAGCATTTTTTTTCTCCGATCAACCTGTACCTCGTTGCCAAATCGAGAGCCTACAGCCCGTCATTTTTAGCCGGAAGGCTCCCTCAAGATAGGATCTGCGCCCTGTTGCCAGTCTTCCCAGCCGTACTCGCTTAGGTGAGAGTGGTGCGGAGGACGTACGGACCTTACTTTCCTTCGTACCGCGGCGGATGAATAACGTCAACGGCAGTGCCGGAGTCGCTAAGGTTCCCCCCTAGTCGACAGACATAATAAGAGATGAAGAAGCGTGCTTGTGACACCACCTGGGTGCGTTCCTGCCGGCGGGATGAGTGCGAGCTCGCGAGTTTATCACTTGCGTGTCTCCTCGTCTTCCTAGTGTACCCACGTTCAGGTTTGCTTCCGGGGTACTCATGAGCCTACAGCTACGTCAGCATGATACTCTGCACCCTATATTGAGACATGTCAAAGTTCGTGTCATTTTCACAGGAGCAAACCCCCAGCGTTCATGTCACTCTAGCTGACTTAGCGAGCTCTACGGGCGCATCACCTAATGTTGCACTGTGTACGTTACTTCCTAGATGCTGCACAGGAAGCTCTGAACTCCGTCAGTCTGCAGACAAGCCTACATTGCCTGCACTCGAGTTTACATGCACCATATCCCCCGTTGATTACCATATAATCTGAGTACCTTCCTACGTGCTGTGTCGTCAAGAGTCTGTGGAATGCTGCCGGCTGCGGCTGGGACATGCACGTAGTGTTCTGCAAGCTTGCCCTGACGCACTTATCATACAGATCTCAGTTTCCCTTATACGCCCACGTGAATATATTTTAACGGGAGAGGAGGCTTTCCAGATGCATCTCTGGCTCAACTGAACGAATGCATCGCCGACAGGGCGGCGTAACGTTTCATTCAGTGAGGATGTCCTGCTGGCACCACACATGACTCAATGTCTCACAAGAACGGTCCTGGAAAGTAGTGGCCAACTATTGGTTTCCATTAGGATGACATTTGCATAAGAAGACACTCATAAATGCACGTATACACCACAACTGCATTTCAACCAAGAGTGAATCTTGCTGGAAATGTTGGGCGGTACGGTAAAGTGAGAGACGAGCACAAACCTGGCCGAAGGCGGGCACGCATGCCGCATACAGCAACTCCCTCTATATGCATTTATGCTGGTGAGTCAAGACCAAGAAAATCTTGCCATAGTAGTCTTTCGGAGTGCGACTTCCGTGTCCAAGTTTCGGCGTACGTTTCAATTTTCTGCGCGAGCCTGCGACGGGCACGCATGCCGAATACAGCAACTGCCTCTATATGCATTTATGCTGGTGAGTCAAGACCAAGAAAATCTTGCCATAGTAGTCTTTCGGAGTGCGACTTCCGTGTCCAAGTTCCAGCGCACGTTTCAATTTTCTGCTAGAGCCTGCGACCGCAGACTCGCCTCAGTGCCCTTCCGACGTGCGCACCCCGGTACTCTTTGACCCCGTCCGACGGACGGCGTCGTTGCTCCCGCCTCACGCCTCTGCGCATGGCGGGCACCGGAGACCTCCATCGGGAGTCAATACAGCTCTAAGCTGCTTTGTCTTCATCAGCTATGGTTTCTCTCTCTACCACTTGAATAGTGAGGTGGGGTCTTCCTTTATGGGCGTTCACCGCACATTTGGTCGAGGAAACCTTTCTGATGTGTCCTCGACCGGCGGATCCTCACATGCTGGCCTGATGGAGCTGGTTACCTCGTTTTTTCTCTTGAGAGGACCTGCCACCATAGAGCTAATTTCAAGACGCTCTTGCTGATTTCTTAACCAAACACTGCTACTTCCATTTTATCTTGGCCTTGACACGGTAGCGCTATACCTGTCCAAAGTGCGGATCTCTTTGGCGTTCGTGCGAGTTATCATTTCCACTATGATTATAATGCGTTTTCTCCGGCGTTGAAAAGGGAAGCCACCTTTGTTCATGCTCGATCTTACTCGCTGCAGGTCTGTTTGGTCAGCTCTCCCATTTCTGGCTGATGGCCAGGAAACCACGGCTTCGTAGTGCCTGACAAGGGTGTATGTACACTCGTCGTTCGTGTGTGCAAATGCAGCGCGAGGAGGGACCGCCGGTGCGTCTTTAATTTACACCGTAGAGTAGCCAGTTTACGCAAGTGCTTTCTGCTGTGATTCCTCACTGTAATGGGGGCTTACCGGCATCTAACGGGGGTGTCGCAGTGGTGTGTTGCGCGCCCCCCTACACATACGTCCATACGTGTAACCATATGAATATATGAACGATGAGATAATTTGAAGTTCTGCAATGTCGAAGATAACCGGCAGCGCACAATAGGTTCCGACCGTGGAGAAACAGAATTACCTTTGGTGCCGCTAGATTGAAATCCATGGTTGGCACTGTTATATTGTATTCGATTGAAAAAACTGTTTCACGCTGGTAGTCGTCAAGGAGCGCGTTTCGGTTTTCTCGAGGTGTGAAAAGACACGCTGAAGAAGCGATGCAGACAATGAATC
>NW_026698196.1:0-61571 GCF_030435755.1 Ochotona princeps
ACGCAATAAACCGGTTTTCACTGCAATGCGTTCTATGACCATTACACACACTGTGATGAAACTGTTTTTTCGTGCGAAACGGGTGTAATGGTGATGGTGTGTGAGGTTAGTGTCGTGAGTGGAGTTGGTCTCACACAAGAAACTCTCTGCCCATTGATGTTGAGTAAAAGCCTCATCCACATGCTGTGTTGTGTCCGTATAGCTACCATGTATTTAAAGCTGAAGTTGAAGGAAGAGACCTGCATTTCAAGGCTAGCTGAAAATTGCCTTGGCGATGGAAGTATCTCTGAACGTGGAGTTCGTTGCATTTCAATGGAGCAGTTACAGCTTTGCTTTGTCTGGAATTCTCATAAAGCTCAATTTCAACACAGTGCGTTTTATGACAAATATGCACAGTGTGACCAAACAGGGTTTTCGTGCGAAACGGGTCTAATGGTGATGGTGTGTGAGGTTAGTGACCTGAGTGGAGTTGGTCTCACACAAGAAACTCTCTGCCCATTGATGTTGAGTAAAAGCCTCATCCACATGCTGTTTAGTCCGTATAGCGAACATGTATTTAAAGCCGAAGTTGATGTAAGAGCCTTCAATTTCAAAGCTAACTGAAAATTGCCATGGTGATGAAGTGCTCTCTGAACGTGGAGTTGGTTGCACTTCAATGGAGAAGTTACATCTTTGCTTTGTGGTGTATACGCAATAAACCAGTTTTCACTGCAATGCGTTCTATGACCATTACACACACTGTGACGAAACTTTTTTCGTGCGAAACGGGTGTAATGGTGATGGTGTGTGAGGTTAGTGACCTGAATGGAGTTGGTCACACAAAAGAAACATTGTGCCTTTTTGTGTTGAATAAAGCCTCATCCACATGCTGTGTTGTGTCCCTATAGTTAACATGTACTTGGTGCTGAAGCTGATGCCAGAGCCTTGCATTTCAAGGCTAGCTGAAAATTGCCTTGGCGATGAAGGTATCTCTTCACGTGGAGTTCATTGCATTTCAATGGAGCAGTTACTGCTTTGCTTTGTCTGGAATCGTATAAAGCTCAATTTAAACACAGTGCGTTTTATGCCAAATACGCACAGAGTTACAAAGCAGGGTTTTCGTGCGAAACGGGTCTAATGGTGATGGTGTGTGAGGTTAGTGACCTGAGTGGAGTTGGTCTCACACAAGAAACATTGTGCCCATGGATGTTGAGTAAAGGCCTCATCCACATGCTGTTTAGTCCGTATAGCGAACATGTATTTAAAGCCGAAGTTGATGTAGTAGCCTTTCATTTCAAAGCTATCTGAAAATTGCCTTGCTGATGAAGTGTTCTCTGAACGTGGAGTTGGTTGCACTTCAATGGAGCAGTTACAGCTTTGCTTTGTGGTGTATACGCAATAAACCAGTTTTCACTGCAATGCGTTCTATGACCATTACACACACTGTGACGAAACTGTTTTTTCGTGCGAAAAGGGTGTAATGGTGATGGTGTGTGAGGTTAGTGACCTGAGTGGAGTTGGTCTCACACAAGAAACTCTCTGCCCATTGATGTTGAGTAAAAGCCTCATCCACATGCTGTGTTGTGTCCGTATAGCTACCATGCATTTAAAGCTGAAGTTGAAGGAAGAGACCTGCATTTCAAGGCTAGCTGAAAATTGCCTTGGCGATGGAAGTTTCTCTGAACGTGGAGTTCGTTGCATTTCAATGGAGCAGTTACAGCTTTGCTTTGTCTGGAATTCTCATAAAGCTCAATTTCAAAACAGTGCGTTTTATGACAAATATGCACAGTGTGACCAAACAGGGTTTTCGTGCGAAACGGGTCTAATGGTGTAAGTGTGTGAGGTTAGCGACTTGAGTGGAGTTGGTCTCACACAAGAAACATTGTGCCCTTTCGTGTTGAGTGAACGCCTCATCCACATGCTGTGCTTGTCCCTATAGCTAACATGTACTTGGTGCTGGAGCTGATGCCAGAGCCTTGCATTTCAAGGCTAGCTGAAAATTGCCTTGGCGATGGAAGTATCTCTGAATATGGAGTTCGTTGCATTTCAATGGAGCAGTTGTAGCTTTGCTTTGTGTGGAATTCTCATAAAATTCAATTTCAACACAGTGCGTTTTATGGCAAATATGCACAGTTTGAACAAACAGGGTTTTCGTGCGAAACGGGTCTAATGGTGATGGTGTGTGAGGTTCGTGACCTGAGTGGAGTTGGTCTCACACAAGAAACTCTCTGCCCATTGATGTTGAGTAAAAGCCTCATCCACATGCTGTTTAGTCCGTATAGCGAACATGTATTTAAAGCCGAAGTTGATGTAAGAGCCTTCAATTTCAAAGCTAACTGAAAATTTCCATGGTGATGAAGTGCTCTCTGAACGTGGAGTTGGTTGCACTTTAATGGAGAAGTTACATCTTTGCTTTGTGGTGTATACGCAATAAACCAGTTTTCACTGCAATGCGTTCTATGACCATTACACACACTGTGACGAAACTTTTTTCGTGCGAAACGGGTGTAATGGTGATGGTGTGTGAGGTTAGTGACCTGAATGGAGTTGGTCACACACAAGAAACATTGTGCCCTTTTGTGTTGAATAAAGCCTCATCCACATGCTGTGTTGTGTCCCTATAGTTAACATGTACTTGGTGCTGAAGTTGATGGAAGAGACCTGCATTTCAAGGCTAGCTGAAAATTGCCTTGGCGATGAAGGTATCTCTGAACGTGGAATTCATTGCATTTCAATGGAGCAGTTACTGCTTTGCTTTGTCTGGAATCGTATAAAGCTCAATTTAAACACAGTGCGTTTTATGCCAAATACGCACAGAGTTACAAAGCAGGGTTTTCGTGCGAAACGGGTCTAAAGGTGTAAGTGTATGAGATTAATGTCGTGAGTGGAGTTGGTCTCACACAAGAAACATTGTGCCATTTAGTGTTGAGTAAAAGCCTCATCCACATGCTGTTTTGTGTCCGTATAGCTACCATGTACTTGGTACTGGAGCTGATGCCAGAGCCTTGCATTTCAAGGCTAGCTGAAAATTGCCTTGGCGATGAAGGTATCTCTGAACGTGGAGTTCGTTGCATTTCAATGGAGCAGTTACAGCTTTGCTTTTTGTGGAATTCTCATAAAGCTCAATTTCAACACAGTGCGTTTTATGCCAAATACGCAGAGATACAAAGCAGAGTTTTCGTGCGAAACGGGTCTAATGGTGTAAGTGTGTGAGGTTAGTGACTTGAGTGGAGTTGGTCTCACAGAAGAAACTTTGTGCCTTTCGTGTTGAGTAACAGCCTCATCCACATGCTCTGCCCTGTCCCTATAGCTAACATGTACTTGGTGCTGGAGCTGATGCCAGAGCCTTGCATTTCAAGGCTAGCTGAAAATTGCCTTGGCGATGGAAGTATCTCTGAACATGGAGTTCGTTGCATTTCAATGGAGCAGTTGCAGCTTTGCTTTGTCTGGAATTCTCATAAAGGTCAATTTCAACACAGTGCGTTTTATGGCAAATATGCTCAGTGTTACGAAACAGGGTTTTCGTGCGAAACGGGTCTAATGGTGATGGTGTGTGAGGTTAGTGACCTGAGTGGAGTTGGTCTCACACAAGAAATTCTCTGCGCATGGATGTTGAGTAAAGGCCTCATCCACATGCTGTTTAGTCCGTATAGCGAACATGTATTTAAAGCCGAAGTTGATGTAAGAGCCTTCCATTTCAAAGCTATCTGAAAATTGCCGTGGTGAAGTGTTCTCTGAACGTGGAGTTGGTTGCACTTCAATGGAGCAGTTACAGCTTTGCTTTGTGGTGTATACGCAATAAACCGGTTTTCACTGCAATGCGTTCTATGACCATTACACACACTGTGACGAAACAGTTTTTTCGCGCGAAACGGGTGTAATGGTGATGGTGTGTGAGGTTAGTGACCTGAGTGGAGTTGGTCTCACACAAGAAACTCTCTGCCCATTGATGTTGAGTAAAAGCCTCATCCACATGCTGTGTTGTGTCCGTATAGCTACCATGTATTTAAAGCTGAAGTTGAAGGAAGAGACCTGCATTTCAAGGCTAGCTGAAAATTGCCTTGGCGATGGAAGTATCTCTGAACGTGGAGTTCGTTGCATTTCAATGGAGCAGTTACAGCTTTGCTTTGTCTGGAATTCTCATAAAGCTCAATTTCAACACAGTGCGTTTTATGACAAATATGCACAGTGTGACCAAACAGGGTTTTCGTGCGAAACGGGTCTAATGGTGTAGGTGTGTGAGATTAGTGACCTGAGTGGGGTTGATCTCACACAAGAAACTCTCTGCCCATTGATGTTGAGTAAAAGCGTCATCCACATGCTGTGTTGTGTCCGTATAGCTACCATGTATTTAAAGCTGAAGTTGATGGAAGAGACTTGCATTTCAAGGCTAGCTGAAAATTGCCTTGGCGATGAAGGTATCTCTGAACGTGAAGTTCATTGCATTTCAATGGAGCAGTTACAGCTTTGCTTTGTCTGGAATTCTCATAAAGCTCAATTTTCACACAGTGCGTTTTATGGCAAATACGCACAGAGTTACAAAGCAGGGTTTTTTGTGCGCAACGGGTCTAATGGTGATGGTGTGAGAGATTAGTGTCGTGAGTGGAGTTGGTCTCACACAAGAAACATTGTGCCCTTTCGTGTTGAGTAAAAGCCTCATCCACATGCTGTGTTGTGTCCCTATAGTTAACATGTACTTGGTGCTGGAGCTGATGCCAGAGCCTTGCATTTCAAGGCTAGCTGAAAATTGCCTTGGCGATGAAGGGAACGTGGAGTTCGTTGCATTTCAATGGAGCAGTTACAGCTTTGCTTTTTGTGGAATTCTCATAAAGCTCAATTTCAACACAGTGCGTTTTATGCCAAATACGCACAGTGTGATCAAACAGGGTTTTCGTGCGAAACGGGTCTAATGGTGATGGTGTGTGAGGTTAGTGACTTGAGTGGAGTTGGTCTCACACAAGAAACATTGTGCCCTTTCGTGTTGAAGAAAAGCTACATCCACATGCTGTGCTGTGTCCCTATAGCTACCATGTACTTGGTGCTGGAGCTGATGCCAGAGCCTTGCATTTCAAGGCTAGCTGAAAATTGCCTTGGCGATGGAAGTATCTCTGAACATGGAGTTCGTTGCATTTCAATGGAGCAGTTGCAGCTTTGCTTTGTCTGGAATTCTCATAAAGGTCAATTTCAACACAGTGCGTTTTATGGCAAATATGCTCAGTGTTATGAAATAGGATTTTTGTGCGAAACGGGTCTAATGGTGATGGTGTGTGAGGTTAGTGACCTGAGTGGAGTTGGTCTCACACAAGAAACTCTCTGCACATTGATGTTGAGTAAAAGCCTCATCCACATGCTGTTTAGTCCGTATAGCTACCATGTATTTAAAGCCGAAGTTGATGTAAGAGCCTTCCATTTCAAAGCTAACTGAAAATTGCCTTGGTGATGAAGTGCTCTCTGAACGTGGAGTTGGTTGCACTTCAATGGAGCAGTTACAGCTTTGCTTTGTGGTGTATATGCAATAAACCAGTTTTCACTGCAATGCGTTCTATGACCATTACACACACTGTGACAAAACTGTTTTTTCGTGCGAAACGGGTGTAATGGTGATGGTGTGTGAGGTTGGAGACTTGAGTGGAGTTGGTCTCACACAAGAAACATTGTGCCTTTCGTGTTGAGTAACAGCCTCATCCACATGCTGTGCTGTGTCCCTATAGCTACCATGTACTTGGTGCTGGAGCTGATGCCAGAGCCTTGCATTTCAAAGCTAGCTGAAAATTGCCTTGGCGATGGAAGTATCTCTGAACATGGAGTTCGTTGCATTTCAATGGAGCAGTTGCAGCTTTGCTTTGTCTGGAATTCTCATAAAGGTCAATTTCAACACAGTGCGTTTTATGGCAAATATGCTCAGTGTCACGAAACAGGGTTTTCGTGCGCAACGGGTCTAATGGTGATGGTGTGTGAGGTTAGTGACCTGAGTGGAGTTGGTCTCACACAAGAAACTCTCTGCCCATGGATGTTGAGTAAAGGCCTCATCCACATGCTGTTTAGTCCGTATAGCGAACATGTATTTAAAGCCGAAGTTGATGTAAGAGCCTTCCATTTCAAAGCTATCTGAAAATTGCCTTGGTGATGAAGTGTTCTCTGAACGTGGAGTTGGTTGCACTTCAATGGAGCAGTTACAGCTTTGCTTTGTGGTGTATACGCAATAAACCGGTTTTCACTGCAATGCGTTCTATGACCATTACACACACTGTGATGAAACAGTTTTTTCGTGCGAAACGGGTGTAATGGTGATGGTGTGTGAGGTTAGTGACCTGAGTGGAGTTGGTCTCACACAAGAAACTCTCTGCCCATTGATGTTGAGTAAAAGCCTCATCCACATGCTGTGTTGTGTCCATATAGCTACCATGTATTTAAAGCTGAAGTTGATGGAAGAGACCTGCATTTCAAGGCTAGCTGAAAATTGCCTTGGCGATGGAAGTATCTCTGAACGTGGAGTTCGTTGCATTTCAATGGAGCAGTTACTGCTTTGCTTTGTCTGGAATTCTCATAAAGCTCAATTTCAAAACAGTGCGTTTTATGACAAATATGCACAGTGTGACCAAACAGGGTTTTCGTGCGAAACGGGTCTAATGGTGTAAGTGTGTGAGGTTAGCGACTTGAGTGGAGTTGGTCTCACACAAGAAACATTGTGCCCTTTGCTGTTGAGTGAACGCCTCATCCACATGTTGTGTTGTGTCCCTATAGCTAACATGTACTTGGTCCTGGAGCTGATGCCAGAGCCTTGCATTTCAAGGCTAGCTGAAAATTGCCTTGGCGATGGAAGTATCTCTGAACGTGGAGTTCGTTGCATTTCAATGGAGCAGTTGCAGCTTTGCTTTGTGTGGAATTCTCATAAAGCTCAATTTCAACACAGTGCGTTTTATGGCAAATATGCTCAGTGTTACGAAACAGGGTTTTCGTGCGCAACGGGTCTAAAGGTGATGGTGTACGAGGTTAGTGACCTGAGTGGAGTTGGTCTCACACAAGAAATTTTCTGCCCATTGATGTTGAGTAAAAGCCTCATCCACATGCTGTTTAGTCCGTATAGCAAACATGTATTTAAAGCCGAAGTTGATGTAAGAGCCTTCCATTTCAAAGCTAACTGAAAATTGCCTTGGTGATGAAGTGTTCTCTGAACGTGGAGTTGGTTGCACTTCAATGGAGCAGTTACAGCTTTGCTTTGTGGTGTATACGCAATAAACCAGTTTTCACTGCAATGCGTTCTATGACCATTACACACACTGTGACGAAACTGTTTTTTCGTGCAAAACGGGTGTAATGGTGATGGTGTGTGATGTTAGTGACCTGAGTGGCGTTGGTTACACACAGGAAACATTGTACCCTTTTGTGTTGAATAAAGCCTCATCCACATGCTGTGTTGTGTCCGTATAGCTACCATGCATTTAAAGCTGAAGTTGATGGAAGAGACCTGCATTTCAAGGCTAGCTGAAAATTGCCTTGGCGATGAAGGTATCTCTGAACGTGGAGTTCATTGTATTTCAATGGAGCAGTTACAGCTTTGCTTTGTCTGGAATTCTCATAAAGCTCAAATTCAAAACAGTGCGTTTTATGACAAATATGCACAGTGTGACCAAACAGGGTTTTCGTGCGAAACTGGTCTAATGGTGTAAGTGTGTGAGGTTAGAGACCTGAGTGGAGTTGGTCTCACACAAGAAACATTGTGCCCTTTCGTGTTGAGTGAACACCTCATCCACATGCTGTGTTGTGTCCCTATAGTTAACATGTACTTGGTCCTGGAGCTGATGCCAGAGCCTTGCATTTCAAGGCTAGCTGAAAATTGCCTTGGCGATGGAAGGATCTCTGAACGTGGAGTTCGTTGCATTTCAATGGAGCAGTTGCAGCTTTGCTTTGTGTGGAATTCTCATAAAGCTCAATTTCAACACAGTGCGTTTTATGGCAAATATGTTCAGTGTTACGAAACAGGGTTTTCGTGCGAAACGGGTCTAATGGTGATGGTTTGTGAGATTAGTGTCGTGAGTGGAGTTGGTCTCACACAAGAAACTCTCTGCCCATTGTTGTTGAGTAAAAGCCTCATCCACATGCTGTGTTGTGTCCGTATAGCTACCATGTATTTAAAGCTGAAGTTGATGGAAGAGACCTGCATTTCAAGGCTAGCTGAAAATTGCCTTGGCGATGAAGGTATCTCTGAACGTGGAGTTCGTTGCATTCCAATGGAGCAGTTGCAGCTTTGCTTTGCGTAGAATTCACTTAAAGCTCAATTTCAACACAGTGCGTTTTATGGCAAATATGCTCAGTGTTACGAAATAGGGTTTTCGTGCGAAACGGGTCTAATGGTGATGGTGTGTGAGATTAGTGTCCTGAGTGGAGTTGGTCTCACACAAGAAACTCTCTGCCCATTGATGTTGAGTAAAAGCCTCATCCACATGCTGCGTTGTGTCCGTATAGCGAACATGTATTTAAAGCCGAAGTTGATGTAAGAGCCTTCCATTTCAAAGCTATCTGAAAATTGCCTTGGTGATGAAGTGCTCTCTGAACGTGGAGTTGGTTGCACTTCAATGGAGCAGTTACAGCTTTGCTTTGTGGTGTATACGCAATAAACCAGTTTTCACTGCAATGCGTTCTATGACCATTACACACACTGTGACGAAACTGTTTTTTCGTGCAAAACGGGTGTAATGGTGATGGTGTGTGATGTTAGTGACCTGAGTGGCGTTGGTTACACACAGGAAACATTGTACCCTTTTGTGTTGAATAAAGCCTCATCCACATGCTGTGTTGTGTCCGTATAGCTAGCATGCATTTAAAGCTGAAGTTGATGGAAGAGACCTGCATTTCAAGGCTAGCTGAAAATTGCCTTGGCGATGAAGGTATCTCTGAACGTGGAGTTCATTGTATTTCAATGGAGCAGTTACAGCTTTGCTTTGTCTGGAATTCTCATAAAGCTCAAATTCAAAACAGTGCGTTTTATGACAAATATGCACAGTGTGACCAAAAGGGTTTTCGTGCGAAACGAGTCTAATGGTGATGGTGTGTGAGGTTAGTGACTTGAGTGGAGTTGGTCTCTCAGAAGAAACATTGTGCCGTTCCTGTTGAGTAACAGCCTCATCCACATGCTGTGCTGTGTCCCTATAGCTAACATGTACTTGGTGCTGGAGCTGATGCCAGAGCCTTGCATTTCAAGGCTAGCTGAAAATTGCCTTGGCGATGGAAGTATCTCTGAACATGGAGTTCGTTGCATTTCAATGGAGCAGTTGCAGCTTTGCTTTGTGTGGAATTCTCATAAAGCTCAATTTCAACACAGTGCGTTTTATGGCAAATATTCTCAGTGTTACAAAACAGGGTTTTCGTGCGAAACGGGTCTAATGGTAATGGTGTGTGAGGTTAGTGACCTGAGTGGAGTTGGTCTCACACAAGAAACTCTCTGCCCATTGATGTTGAGTAAAAGCCTCATCCACATGCTGTGTTGTGTCCGTATAGCTACCATCTATTTAAAGCTGAAGTTGAAGGAAGAGACCTGCATTTCAAGGCTAGCTGAAAATTGCCTTGGCGATGAAGGTATCTCTGAACGTGGAGTTCATTGCATTTCAATGGAGCAGTTACTGCTTTGCTTTGTCTGGAATTCTCATAAAGCTCAATTTCAACACAGTGCGTTTTATGACAAATATGCACAGTGTGACCAAACAGGGTTTTCGTGCGAAACGGGTCTAATGGTGTAAGTGTGTGAGGTTAGAGACCTGAGTGGAGTTGGTCTCACACAAGAAACATTGTGTACTTTCGTGTTGAGTGAACACCTCATCCACATGCTGTGTTGTGTCCCTATAGCTAACATGTACTTGGTCCTGGAGCTGATGCCAGAGCCTTGCATTTCAAGGCTAGCTGAAAATTGCCTTGGCGATGGAAGGATCTCTGAACGTGGAGTTCGTTGCATTTCAATGGAGCAGTTGCAGCTTTGCTTTGTGTGGAATTCTCATAAAGCTCAATTTCAACACAGTGCGTTTTATGGCAAATATGTTCAGTGTTACGAAACAGGGTTTTCGTGCGAAACGGGTCTAATGGTGATGGTTTGTGAGATTAGTGTCGTGAGTGGAGTTGGTCTCACACAAGAAACTCTCTGCCCATTGATGTTGAGTAAAAGCCTCATCCACATGCTGTGTTGTGTCCGTATAGCTACCATGTATTTAAAGCTGAAGTTGATGGAAGAGACCTGCATTTCAAGGCTAGCTGAAAATTGCCTTGGCGATGAAGGTATCTCTGAACGTGGAGTTCGTTGCATTTCAATGGAGCAGTTGCAGCTTTGCTTTGCGTAGAATTCACTTAAAGCTCAATTTCAACACAGTGCGTTTTATGGCAAATATGCTCAGTGTTACGAAATAGGGTTTTCGTGCGAAACGGGTCTAATGGTGATGGTGTGTGAGATTAGTGTCCTGAGTGGAGTTGGTCTCACACAAGAAACTCTCTGCCCATTGATGTTGAGTAAAAGCCTCATCCACATGCTGCGTTGTGTCCGTATAGCGAACATGTATTTAAAGCCGAAGTTGATGTAAGAGCCTTCCATTTCAAAGCTATCTGAAAATTGCCTTGGTGATGAAGTGCTCTCTGAACGTGGAGTTGGTTGCACTTCAATGGAGCAGTAACAGCTTTGCTTTGTGGTGTATACGCAATAAACCAGTTTTCAGTGCAATGCGTTCTATGACCATTACACACACTGTGACGAAACTGTTTTTTCGTGCGAAACGGGTGTAATGGTGATGGTGTGTGAGGTTAGTGACCTGAGTGGAGTTGGTCTCACACAAGAAACTCTCTGCCCATTGATGTTGAGTAAAAGCCTCATCCACATGCTGTGTTGTGTCCCTATAGCTAACATGTACTTGGTGCTGGAGCTGATGCCAGAGCCTTGAATTTCAAGGCTAGCTGAAAATTGCCTTGGCGATGAAGGTATCTCTGAACGTGGAGTTCATTGCATTTCAATGGAGCAGTTGCAGCTTTGCTTTGTCTGGAATTCTCATAAAGCTCAATTTCCACACAGTGCGTTTTATGACAAATATGCACAGTTTGAACAAACAGGGTTTTCGTGCGAAACGGGTCTAATGGTGTAAGTGTGTGAGGTTAGTGACTTGAGTGGAGTTGGTCTCTCACAAGAAACATTGTGCCTTTCCTGTTGAGTAACAGCCTCATCCACATGCTGTGCTGTGTCCCTATAGCTAACATGTACTTGGTGCTGGAGCTGATGCCAGAGCCTTGCATTTCAAGGCTAGCTGAAAATTGCCTTGGCGATGAAGGTATCTCTGAACGTGGAGTTCATTGCATTTCAATGGAGCAGTTACTGCTTTGCTTTGTGTGGAATTCTCATAAAGCTCAATTTCAACACAGTGCATTTTATGCCAAATACGCACAGAGTTACAAAGCAGGGTTTTCGTGCGAAACGGGTCTAAAGGTGTAAGTGTATGAGATTAGTGTCGTGAGTGGAGTTGGTCTCACACAAGAAACATTGTGCCATTTAGTGTTGAGTAAAAGCCTCATCCACATGCTGTTTTGTGTCCGTATAGCTACCATGTACTTGGTGCTGGAGCTGATGCCAGAGCCTTGCATTTCAAGGCTAGCTGAAAATTGCCTTGGCGATGAAGGTATCTCTGAACGTGGAGTTCGTTGCATTTCAATGGAGCAGTTACAGCTTTGCTTTTTGTGGAATTCTCATAAAGCTCAATTTCAACACAGTGCGTTTTATGCCAAATACGCAGAGATACAAAGCAGGGTTTTCGTGCGAAACGGGTCTAATGGTGTAAGTGTGTGAGGTTAGAGACCTGAGTGGAGTTGGTCTCACAGAAGAAACTTTGTGCCTTTCGTGTTGAGTAACAGCCTCATCCACATGCTCTGCCCTGTCCCTATAGCTAACATGTACTTGGTGCTGGAGCTGATGCCAGAGCCTTGCATTTCAAGGCTAGCTGAAAATTGCCTTTGCGATGGAAGTATCTCTGAACATGGAGTTCGTTGCATTTCAATGGAGCAGTTGCAGCTTTGCTTTTTGTGGAATTCTCATAAAGCTCAATTTCAACACAGTGCGTTTTATGGCAAATATGCTCAGTGTTACGAAACAGGGTTTTCGTGCGAAACGGGTCTAATGGTGTAAGTGTGTGAGGTTAGTGACCTGAGTGGAGTTGGTCTCACACAAGAAACTCTCTGCCCATGGATGTTGAGTAAAGGCCTCATCCACATGCTGTTTAGTCCGTATAGCGAACATGTATTTAAAGCCGAAGTTGATGTAAGAGCCTTCCATTTCAAAGCTATCTGAAAATTGCCTTGGTGATGAAGTGTTCTCTGAACGTGGAGTTGGTTGCACTTCAATGGAGCAGTTACAGCTTTGCTTTGTGGTGTATACGCAATAAACCGGTTTTCACTGCAATGCGTTCTATGACCATTACACACACTGTGATGAAACTGTTTTTTCGTGCGAAACGGGTGTAATGGTGATGGTGTGTGAGGTTAGTGTCGTGAGTGAAGTTGGTCTCACACAAGAAACTCTCTGCCCATTGATGTTGAGTAAAAGCCTCATCCACATGCTGTGTTGTGTCCGTATAGCTACCATGTATTTAAAGCTGAAGTTGAAGGAAGAGACCTGCATTTCAAGGCTAGCTGAAAATTGCCTTGGCGATGGAAGTATCTCTGAACGTGGAGTTCGTTGCATTTCAATGGAGCAGTTACAGCTTTGCTTTGTCTGGAATTCTCATAAAGCTCAATTTCAAAACAGTGCGTTTTATGACAAATATGCACAGTGTGACCAAACAGGGTTTTCGTGCGAAACGGGTCTAATGGTGATGGTGTGTGAGGTTAGTGACCTGAGTGGAGTTGGTCTCACACAAGAAACTCTCTGCCCATTGATGTTGAGTAAAAGCCTCATCCACATGCTGTTTAGTCCGTATAGCGAACATGTATTTAAAGCCGAAGTTGATGTAAGAGCCTTCAATTTCAAAGCTAACTGAAAATTGCCATGGTGATGAAGTGCTCTCTGAACGTGGAGTTGGTTGCACTTCAATGGAGAAGTTACATCTTTGCTTTGTGGTGTATACGCAATAAACCGGTTTTCACTGCAATGCGTTCTATGACCATTACACACACTGTGACGAAACTTTTTTCGTGCGAAACGGGTGTAATGGTGATGGTGTGTGAGGTTAGTGACCTGAATGGAGTTGGTCACACAAAAGAAACATTGTGCCTTTTTGTGTTGAATAAAGCCTCATCCACATGCTGTGTTGTGTCCCTATAGTTAACATGTACTTGGTGCTGAAGCTGATGCCAGAGCCTTGCATTTCAAGGCTAGCTGAAAATTGCCTTGGCGATGAAGGTATCTCTTCACGTGGAGTTCATTGCATTTCAATGGAGCAGTTACTGCTTTGCTTTGTCTGGAATCGTATAAAGCTCAATTTAAACACAGTGCGTTTTATGCCAAATACGCACAGAGTTACAAAGCAGGGTTTTCGTGCGAAACGGGTCTAAAGGTGATGGTGTGTGAGGTTAGTGACCTGAGTGGAGTTGGTCTCACACAAGAAACATTGTGCCCATGGATGTTGAGTAAAGGCCTCATCCACATGCTGTTTAGTCCGTATAGCGAACATGTATTTAAAGCCGAAGTTGATGTAGTAGCCTTTCATTTCAAAGCTATCTGAAAATTGCCTTGCTGATGAAGTGTTCTCTGAACGTGGAGTTGGTTGCACTTCAATGGAGCAGTTACAGCTTTGCTTTGTGGTGTATACGCAATAAACCAGTTTTCACTGCAATGCGTTCTATGACCATTACACACACTGTGACGAAACTGTTTTTTCGTGCGAAAAGGGTGTAATGGTGATGGTGTGTGAGGTTAGTGACCTGAGTGGAGTTGGTCTCACACAAGAAACTCTCTGCCCATTGATGTTGAGTAAAAGCCTCATCCACATGCTGTGTTGTGTCGGTATAGCTACCATGCATTTAAAGCTGAAGTTGAAGGAAGAGACCTGCATTTCAAGGCTAGCTGAAAATTGCCTTGGCGATGGAAGTTTCTCTGAACGTGGAGTTCGTTGCATTTCAATGGAGCAGTTACAGCTTTGCTTTGTCTGGAATTCTCATAAAGCTCAATTTCAAAACAGTGCGTTTTATGACAAATATGCACAGTGTGACCAAACAGGGTTTTCGTGCGAAACGGGTCTAATGGTGTAAGTGTGTGAGGTTAGCGACTTGAGTGGAGTTGGTCTCACACAAGAAACATTGTGCCCTTTCGTGTTGAGTGAACGCCTCATCCACATGCTGTGCTTGTCCCTATAGCTAACATGTACTTGGTGCTGGAGCTGATGCCAGAGCCTTGCATTTCAAGGCTAGCTGAAAATTGCCTTGGCGATGGAAGTATCTCTGAATATGGAGTTCGTTGCATTTCAATGGAGCAGTTGTAGCTTTGCTTTGTGTGGAATTCTCATTAAATTCAATTTCAACACAGTGCGTTTTATGGCAAATATGCACAGTTTGAACAAACAGGGTTTTCGTGCGAAACGGGTCTAATGGTGATGGTGTGTGAGGTTCGTGACCTGAGTGGAGTTGGTCTCACACAAGAAACTCTCTGCCCATTGATGTTGAGTAAAAGCCTCATCCACATGCTGTTTAGTCCGTATAGCGAACATGTATTTAAAGCCGAAGTTGATGTAAGAGCCTTCAATTTCAAAGCTAACTGAAAATTGCCATGGTGATGAAGTGCTCTCTGAACGTGGAGTTGGTTGCACTTTAATGGAGAAGTTACATCTTTGCTTTGTGGTGTATACGCAATAAACCAGTTTTCACTGCAATGCGTTCTATGACCATTACACACACTGTGACGAAACTTTTTTCGTGCGAAACGGGTGTAATGGTGATGGTGTGTGAGGTTAGTGACCTGAATGGAGTTGGTCACACACAAGAAACATTGTGCCCTTTTGTGTTGAATAAAGCCTCATCCACATGCTGTGTTGTGTCCCTATAGTTAACATGTACTTGGTGCTGAAGCTGATGCCAGAGCCTTGCATTTCAAGGCTACCTGAAAATTGCCTTGGCGATGAAGGTATCTCTGAACGTGGAATTGATTGCATTTCAATGGAGCAGTTACTGCTTTGCTTTGTCTGGAATCGTATAAAGCTCAATTTAAACACAGTGCGTTTTATGCCAAATACGCACAGAGTTACAAAGCAGGGTTTTCGTGCGAAACGGTTCTAAAGGTGTAAGTGTATGAGATTAATGTCGTGAGTGGAGTTGGTCTCACACAAGAAACATTGTGCCATTTAGTGTTGAGTAAAAGCCTCATCCACATGCTGTTTTGTGTCCGTATAGCTACCATGTACTTGGTGCTGGAGCTGATGCCAGAGCCTTGCATTTCAAGGCTAGCTGAAAATTGCCTTGGCGATGAAGGTATCTCTGAACGTGGAGTTCGTTGCATTTCAATGGAGCAGTTACAGCTTTGCTTTTTGTGGAATTCTCATAAAGCTCAATTTCAACACAGTGCGTTTTATGCCAAATACGCAGAGATACAAAGCAGGGTTTTCGTGTGAAACGGGTCTAATGGTGTAAGTGTGTGAGGTTAGTGACTTGAGTGGAGTTGGTCTCACAGAAGAAACTTTGTGCCTTTCGTGTTGAGTAACAGCCTCATCCACATGCTCTGCCCTGTCCCTATAGCTAACATGTACTTGGTGCTGGAGCTGATGCCAGAGCCTTGCATTTCAAGGCTAGCTGAAAATTGCCTTGGCGATGGAAGTATCTCTGAACATGGAGTTCGTTGCATTTCAATGGAGCAGTTGCAGCTTTGCTTTGTCTGGAATTCTCATAAAGTTCAATTTCAACACAGTGCGTTTTATGGCAAATATGCTCAGTGTTACGAAACAGGGTTTTCGTGCGAAACGGGTCTAATGGTGTAAGTGTGTGAGGTTAGTGACCTGAGTGGAGTTGGTCTCACACAAGAAATTCTCTGCGCATGGATGTTGAGTAAAGGCCTCATCCACATGCTGTTTAGTCCGTATAGCGAACATGTATTTAAAGCCGAAGTTGATGTAAGAGCCTTCCATTTCAAAGCTATCTGAAAATTGCCGTGGTGAAGTGTTCTCTGAACGTGGAGTTGGTTGCACTTCAATGGAGCAGTTACAGCTTTGCTTTGTGGTGTATACGCAATAAACCGGTTTTCACTGCAATGCGTTCTATGACCATTACACACACTGTGACGAAACAGTTTTTTCGCGCGAAACGGGTGTAATGGTGATGGTGTGTGAGGTTAGTGACCTGAGTGGAGTTGGTCTCACACAAGAAACTCTCTGCCCATTGATGTTGAGTAAAAGCCTCATCCACATGCTGTGTTGTGTCCGTATAGCTACCATGTATTTAAAGCTGAAGTTGAAGGAAGAGACCTGCATTTCAAGGCTAGCTGAAAATTGCCTTGGCGATGGAAGTATCTCTGAACGTGGAGTTCGTTGCATTTCAATGGAGCAGTTACAGCTTTGCTTTGTCTGGAATTCTCATAAAGCTCAATTTCAACACAGTGCGTTTTATGACAAATATGCACAGTGTGACCAAACAGGGTTTTCGTGCGAAACGGGTCTAATGGTGTAGGTGTGTGAGATTAGTGACCTGAGTGGGGTTGATCTCACACAAGAAACTCTCTGCCCATTGATGTTGAGTAAAAGCGTCATCCACATGCTGTGTTGTGTCCGTATAGCTACCATGTATTTAAAGCTGAAGTTGATGGAAGAGACTTGCATTTCAAGGCTAGCTGAAAATTGCCTTGGCGATGAAGGTATCTCTGAACGTGAAGTTCATTGCATTTCAATGGAGCAGTTACAGCTTTGCTTTGTCTGGAATTCTCATAAAGCTCAATTTTCACACAGTGCGTTTTATGGCAAATACGCACAGAGTTACAAAGCAGGGTTTTTTGTGCGCAACGGGTCTAATGGTGATGGTGTGAGAGATTAGTGTCGTGAGTGGAGTTGGTCTCACACAAGAAACATTGTGCCCTTTCGTGTTGAGTAAAAGCCTCATCCACATGCTGTGTTGTGTCCCTATAGTTAACATGTACTTGGTGCTGGAGCTGATGCCAGAGCCTTGCATTTCAAGGCTAGCTGAAAATTGCCTTGGCGATGAAGGGAACGTGGAGTTCGTTGCATTTCAATGGAGCAGTTACAGCTTTGCTTTTTGTGGAATTCTCATAAAGCTCAATTTCAACACAGTGCGTTTTATGCCAAATACGCACAGTGTGATCAAACAGGGTTTTCGTGCGAAACGGGTCTAATGGTGATGGTGTGTGAGGTTAGTGACTTGAGTGGAGTTGGTCTCACACAAGAAACATTGTGCCCTTTCGTGTTGAAGAAAAGCTACATCCACATGCTGTGCTGTGTCCCTATAGCTACCATGTACTTGGTGCTGGAGCTGATGCCAGAGCCTTGCATTTCAAGGCTAGCTGAAAATTGCCTTGGCGATGGAAGTATCTCTGAACATGGAGTTCGTTGCATTTCAATGGAGCAGTTGCAGCTTTGCTTTGTCTGGAATTCTCATAAAGGTCAATTTCAACACAGTGCGTTTTATGGCAAATATGCTCAGTGTTATGAAATAGGATTTTTGTGCGAAACGGGTCTAATGGTGATGGTGTGTGAGGTTAGTGACCTGAGTGGAGTTGGTCTCACACAAGAAACTCTCTGCACATTGATGTTGAGTAAAAGCCTCATCCACATGCTGTTTAGTCCGTATAGCGAACATGTATTTAAAGCCGAAGTTGATGTAAGAGCCTTCCATTTCAAAGCTAACTGAAAATTGCCTTGGTGATGAAGTGCTCTCTGAACGTGGAGTTGGTTGCACTTCAATGGAGCAGTTACAGCTTTGCTTTGTGGTGTATATGCAATAAACCAGTTTTCACTGCAATGCGTTCTATGACCATTACACACACTGTGACAAAACTGTTTTTTCGTGCGAAACGGGTGTAATGGTGATGGTGTGTGAGGTTGGAGACTTGAGTGGAGTTGGTCTCACACAAGAAACATTGTGCCTTTCGTGTTGAGTAACAGCCTCATCCACATGCTGTGCTGTGTCCCTATAGCTACCATGTACTTGGTGCTGGAGCTGATGCCAGAGCCTTGCATTTCAAAGCTAGCTGAAAATTGCCTTGGCGATGGAAGTATCTCTGAACATGGAGTTCGTTGCATTTCAATGGAGCAGTTGCAGCTTTGCTTTGTCTGGAATTCTCATAAAGGTCAATTTCAACACAGTGCGTTTTATGGCAAATATGCTCAGTGTCACGAAACAGGGTTTTCGTGCGCAACGGGTCTAATGGTGATGGTGTGTGAGGTTAGTGACCTGAGTGGAGTTGGTCTCACACAAGAAACTCTCTGCCCATGGATGTTGAGTAAAGGCCTCATCCACATGCTGTTTAGTCCGTATAGCGAACATGTATTTAAAGCCGAAGTTGATGTAAGAGCCTTCCATTTCAAAGCTATCTGAAAATTGCCTTGGTGATGAAGTGTTCTCTGAACGTGGAGTTGGTTGCACTTCAATGGAGCAGTTACAGCTTTGCTTTGTGGTGTATACGCAATAAACCGGTTTTCACTGCAATGCGTTCTATGACCATTACACACACTGTGATGAAACAGTTTTTTCGTGCGAAACGGGTGTAATGGTGATGGTGTGTGAGGTTAGTGACCTGAGTGGAGTTGGTCTCACACAAGAAACTCTCTGCCCATTGATGTTGAGTAAAAGCCTCATCCACATGCTGTGTTGTGTCCATATAGCTACCATGTATTTAAAGCTGAAGTTGATGGAAGAGACCTGCATTTCAAGGCTAGCTGAAAATTGCCTTGGCGATGGAAGTATCTCTGAACGTGGAGTTCGTTGCATTTCAATGGAGCAGTTACTGCTTTGCTTTGTCTGGAATTCTCATAAAGCTCAATTTCAAAACAGTGCGTTTTATGACAAATATGCACAGTGTGACCAAACAGGGTTTTCGTGCGAAACGGGTCTAATGGTGTAAGTGTGTGAGGTTAGCGACTTGAGTGGAGTTGGTCTCACACAAGAAACATTGTGCCCTTTGCTGTTGAGTGAATGCCTCATCCACATGTTGTGTTGTGTCCCTATAGCTAACATGTACTTGGTCCTGGAGCTGATGCCAGAGCCTTGCATTTCAAGGCTAGCTGAAAATTGCCTTGGCGATGGAAGTATCTCTGAACGTGGAGTTCGTTGCATTTCAATGGAGCAGTTGCAGCTTTGCTTTGTGTGGAATTCTCATAAAGCTCAATTTCAACACAGTGCGTTTTATGGCAAATATGCTCAGTGTTACGAAACAGGGTTTTCGTGCGCAACGGGTCTAAAGGTGATGGTGTGCGAGGTTAGTGACCTGAGTGGAGTTGGTCTCACACAAGAAATTTTCTGCCCATTGATGTTGAGTAAAAGCCTCATCCACATGCTGTTTAGTCCGTATAGCAAACATGTATTTAAAGCCGAAGTTGATGTAAGAGCCTTCCATTTCAAAGCTAACTGAAAATTGCCGTGGTGATGAAGTGCTCTCTGAACGTGGAGTTGGTTGCACTTCAATGGAGCAGTTACATCTTTGCTTTGTGGTGTATACGCAATAAACCAGTTTTCACTGCAATGCGTTCTATGACCATTACACACACTGTGACGAAACTGTTTTTTCGTGCAAAACGGGTGTAATGGTGATGGTGTGTGATGTTAGTGACCTGAGTGGCGTTGGTTACACACAGGAAACATTGTACCCTTTTGTGTTGAATAAAGCCTCATCCACATGCTGTGTTGTGTCCGTATAGCTACCATGCATTTAAAGCTGAAGTTGATGGAAGAGACCTGCATTTCAAGGCTAGCTGAAAATTGCCTTGGCGATGAAGGTATCTCTGAACGTGGAGTTCATTGTATTTCAATGGAGCAGTTACAGCTTTGCTTTGTCTGGAATTCTCATAAAGCTCAAATTCAAAACAGTGCGTTTTATGACAAATATGCACAGTGTGACCCAAAGGGTTTTCGTGCCAAACGAGTCTAATGGTGATGGTGTGTGAGGTTAGTGACTTGAGTGGAGTTGGTCTCTCAGAAGAAACATTGTGCCTTTCCTGTTGAGTAACAGCCTCATCCACATGCTGTGCTGTGTCCCTATAGCTAACATGTACTTGGTCCTGGAGCTGATGCCAGAGCCTTGCATTTCAAGGCTAGCTGAAAATTGCCTTGGCGATGGAAGTATCTCTGAACATGGAGTTCGTTGCATTTCAATGGAGCAGTTGCAGCTTTGCTTTGTCTGGAATTCTCATAAAGGTCAATTTCAACACAGTGCGTTTTATGGCAAATATGCTCAGTGTTATGAAATAGGATTTTCGTGCGAAACGGGTCTAATGGTGATGGTGTGTGAGGTTAGTGACCTGAGTGGAGTTGGTCTCACACAAGAAACTCTCTGCCCATTGATGTTGAGTAAAAGCCTCATCCACATGCTGTTTAGTCCGTATAGCTACCATGTATTTAAAGCCGAAGTTGATGTAAGAGCCTTCCATTTCAAAGCTAACTGAAAATTGCCTTGGTGATGAAGTGCTCTCTGAACGTGGAGTTGGTTGCACTTCAATGGAGCAGTTACAGCTTTGCTTTGTGGTGTATACGCAATAAACCAGTTTTCACTGCAATGCGTTCTATGACCATTACACACACTGTGACAAAACTGTTTTTTCGTGCGAAACGGGTGTAATGGTGATGGTGTGTGAGGTTAGTGACCTGAGTGGAGTTGGTCACACACAAGAAACATTGTGCCCTTTTGTGTTGAATAAAGCCTCATCCACATGCTGTGTTGTGTCCCTATAGTTACCATGTACTTGGTGCTGGAGCTGATGCCAGAGCCTTGCATTTCAAGGCTAGCTGAAAATTGCTTTGGCGATGAAGGTATCTCTGAACGTGGAGTTCGTTGCATTTCAATGGAGCAGTTACAGCTTTGCTTTGTCTGGAATTCTCATAAAGCTCAATTTCAACACAGTGCGTTTTATGCCAAATACGCACAGTGTTACGAAACAGGGTTTTCGTGCGAAACGGGTCTAATGGTGTAAGTGTGTGAGGTTGGAGACTTGAGTGGAGTTGGTCTCACACAAGAAACATTGTGCCTTTCGTGTTGAGTAACAGCCTCATCCACATGCTGTGCTGTGTCCCTATAGCTACCATGTACTTGGTGCTGGAGCTGATGCCAGAGCCTTGCATTTCAAAGCTAGCTGAAAATTGCCTTGGCGATGGAAGTATCTCTGAACATGGAGTTCGTTGCATTTCAATGGAGCAGTTGCAGCTTTGCTTTGTCTGGAATTCTCATAAAGGTCAATTTCAACACAGTGCGTTTTATGGCAAATATGCTCAGTGTCACGAAACAGGGTTTTCGTGCGAAACGGGTCTAATGGTGATGGTGTGTGAGGTTAGTGACCTGAGTGGAGTTGGTCTCACACAAGAAACTCTCTGCCCATGGATGTTGAGTAAAGGCCTCATCCACATGCTGTTTAGTCCGTATAGCGAACATGTATTTAAAGCCGAAGTTGATGTAAGAGCCTTCCATTTCAAAGCTATCTGAAAATTGCCTTGGTGATGAAGTGTTCTCTGAACGTGGAGTTGGTTGCACTTCAATGGAGCAGTTACAGCTTTGCTTTGTGGTGTATACGCAATAAACCGGTTTTCACTGCAATGCGTTCTATGACCATTACACACACTGTGACGAAACAGTTTTTTCGTGCAAAACGGGTGTAATGGTGATGGTGTGTGAGGTTAGTGACCTGAGTGGAGTTGGTCTCACACAAGAAACTCTCTGCCCATTGATGTTGAGTAAAAGCCTCATCCACATGCTGTGTTGTGTCCATATAGCTACCATGTATTTAAAGCTGAAGTTGATGGAAGAGACCTGCATTTCAAGGCTAGCTGAAAATTGCCTTGGCGATGGAAGTATCTCTGAACGTGGAGTTCGTTGCATTTCAATGGAGCAGTTACTGCTTTGCTTTGTCTGGAATTCTCATAAAGCTCAATTTCAAAACAGTGCGTTTTATGACAAATATGCACAGTGTGACCAAACAGGGTTTTCGTGCGAAACGGGTCTAATGGTGTAAGTGTGTGAGGTTAGCGACTTGAGTGGAGTTGGTCTCACACAAGAAACATTGTGCCCTTTGCTGTTGAGTGAACGCCTCATCCACATGTTGTGTTGTGTCCCTATAGCTAACATGTACTTGGTCCTGGAGCTGATGCCAGAGCCTTGCATTTCAAGGCTAGCTGAAAATTGCCTTGGCGATGGAAGTATCTCTGAACGTGGAGTTCGTTGCATTTCAATGGAGCAGTTGCAGCTTTGCTTTGTGTGGAATTCTCATAAAGGTCAATTTCAACACAGTGCGTTTTATGGCAAATATGCTCAGTGTTACGAAACAGGGTTTTCGTGCGCAACGGGTCTAAAGGTGATGGTGTGCGAGGTTAGTGACCTGAGTGGAGTTGGTCTCACACAAGAAATTTTCTGCCCATTGATGTTGAGTAAAAGCCTCATCCACATGCTGTTTAGTCCGTATAGCAAACATGTATTTAAAGCCGAAGTTGATGTAAGAGCCTTCCATTTCAAAGCTAACTGAAAATTGCCTTGGTGATGAAGTGTTCTCTGAACGTGGAGTTGGTTGCACTTCAATGGAGCAGTTACAGCTTTGCTTTGTGGTGTATACGCAATAAACCAGTTTTCACTGCAATGCGTTCTATGACCATTACACACACTGTGACGAAACTGTTTTTTCGTGCAAAACGGGTGTAATGGTGATGGTGTGTGATGTTAGTGACCTGAGTGGCGTTGGTTACACACAGGAAACATTGTACCCTTTTGTGTTGAATAAAGCCTCATCCACATGCTGTGTTGTGTCCGTATAGCTAGCATGCATTTAAGGCTGAAGTTGATGGAAGAGACCTGCATTTCAAGGCTAGCTGAAAATTGCCTTGGCGATGAAGGTATCTCTGAACGTGGAGTTCATTGTATTTCAATGGAGCAGTTACAGCTTTGCTTTGTCTGGAATTCTCATAAAGCTCAAATTCAAAACAGTGCGTCTTATGACAAATATGCACAGTGTGACCAAAAGGGTTTTCGTGCGAAACGAGTCTAATGGTGATGGTGTGTGAGGTTAGTGACTTGAGTGGAGTTGGTCTCTCAGAAGAAACATTGTGCCTTTCCTGTTGACTAACAGCCTCATCCACATGCTGTGCTGTGTCCCTATAGCTAACATGTACTTGGTGCTGGAGCTGATGCCAGAGCCTTGCATTTCAAGGCTAGCTGAAAATTGCCTTGGCGATGGAAGTATCTCTGAACATGGAGTTCGTTGCATTTCAATGGAGCAGTTGCAGCTTTGCTTTGTGTGGAATTCTCATAAAGCTCAATTTCAACACAGTGCGTTTTATGGCAAATATTCTCAGTGTTACGAAACAGGGTTTTCGTGCGAAACGGGTCTAATGGTAATGGTGTGTGAGGTTAGTGACCTGAGTGGAGTTGGTCTCACACAAGAAACTCTCTGCCCATTGATGTTGAGTAAAAGCCTCATCCACATGCTGTGTTGTGTCCGTATAGCTACCATCTATTTAAAGCTGAAGTTGAAGGAAGAGACCTGCATTTCAAGGCTAGCTGAAAATTGCCTTGGCGATGAAGGTATCTCTGAACGTGGAGTTCATTGCATTTCAATGGAGCAGTTACTGCTTTGCTTTGTCTGGAATTCTCATAAAGCTCAATTTCAACACAGTGCGTTTTATGACAAATATGCACAGTGTGACCAAACAGGGTTTTCGTGCGAAACAGGTCTAATGGTGTAAGTGTGTGAGGTTAGAGACCTGAGTGGAGTTGGTCTCACACAAGAAACATTGTGCACTTTCGTGTTGAGTGAACACCTCATCCACATGCTGTGTTGTGTCCCTATAGCTAACATGTACTTGGTCCTGGAGCTGATGCCAGAGCCTTGCATTTCAAGGCTAGCTGAAAATTGCCTTGGCGATGGAAGTATCTCTGAACGTGGAGTTCGTTGCATTTCAATGGAGCAGTTGCAGCTTTGCTTTGTGTGGAATTCTCATAAAGCTCAATTTCAACACAGTGCGTTTTATGGCAAATATGTTCAGTGTTACGAAACAGGGTTTTCGTGCGAAACGGGTCTAATGGTGATGGTTTGTGAGATTAGTGTCGTGAGTGGAGTTGGTCTCACACAAGAAACTCTCTGCCCATTGATGTTGAGTAAAAGCCTCATCCACATGCTGTGTTGTGTCCGTATAGCTACCATGTATTTAAAGCTGAAGTTGATGGAAGAGACCTGCATTTCAAGGCTAGCTGAAAATTGCCTTGGCGATGAAGGTATCTCTGAACGTGGAGTTCATTGCATTTCAATGGAGCAGTTACTGCTTTGCTTTGTGTGGAATTCTCATAAAGCTCAATTTCAACACAGTGCGTTTTATGGCAAATATGCTCAGTGTTACGAAACAGGGTTTTCGTGCGAAACGGGTCTAATGGTGTAAGTGTGTGAGGTTAGTGACCTGAGTGGAGTTGGTCTCACACAAGAAACTCTCTGCCCATGGATGTTGAGTAAAGGCCTCATCCACATGCTGTTTAGTCCGTATAGCGAACATGTATTTAAAGCCGAAGTTGATGTAAGAGCCTTCCATTTCAAAGCTATCTGAAAATTGCCTTGGTGATGAAGTGTTCTCTGAACGTGGAGTTGGTTGCACTTCAATGGAGCAGTTACAGCTTTGCTTTGTGGTGTATACGCAATAAACCGGTTTTCACTGCAATGCGTTCTATGACCATTACACACACTGTGACGAAACTGTTTTTTCGTGCGAAACGGGTGTAATGGTGATGGTGTGTGAGGTTAGTGACCTGAGTGGAGTTGGTCTCACACAAGAAACTCTCTGCCCATTGATGTTGAGTAAAAGCCTCATCCACATGCTGTGTTGTGTCCGTATAGCTACCATGTATTTAAAGCTGAAGTTGAAAGAAGAGACCTGCATTTCAAGGCTAGCTGAAAATTGCCTTGGCGATGGAAGTATCTCTGAACGTGGAGTTCGTTGCATTTCAATGGAGCAGTTACAGCTTTGCTTTGTCTGGAATTCTAATAAAGCTCAATTTCAACACAGTGCGTTTTATGACAAATATGCACAGTGTGACCAAACAGGGTTTTCGTGCGAAACGGGTCTAATGGTGATGGTGTGTGAGGTTAGTGACCTGAGTGGAGTTGGTCTCACACAAGAAACTCTCTGCCCATTGATGTTGAGTAAAAGCCTCATCCACATGCTGTTTAGTCCGTATAGCGAACATGTATTTAAAGCCGAAGTTGATGTAAGAGCCTTCAATTTCAAAGCTAACTGAAAATTGCCATGGTGATGAAGTGCTCTCTGAACGTGGAGTTGGTTGCACTTTAATGGAGAAGTTACATCTTTGCTTTGTGGTGTATACGCAATAAACCAGTTTTCACTGCAATGCGTTCTATGACCATTACACACACTGTGACGAAACTTTTTTCGTGCGAAACGGGTGTAATGGTGATGGTGTGTGAGGTTAGTGACCTGAATGGAGTTGGTCACACAAAAGAAACATTGTGCCTTTTTGTGTTGAATAAAGCCTCATCCACATGCTGTGTTGTGTCCCTATAGTTAACATGTACTTGGTGCTGAAGCTGATGCCAGAGCCTTGCATTTCAAGGCTAGCTGAAAATTGCCTTGGCGATGAAGGTATCTCTTCACGTGGAGTTCATTGCATTTCAATGGAGCAGTTACTGCTTTGCTTTGTCTGGAATCGTATAAAGCTCAATTTAAACACAGTGCGTTTTATGCCAAATACGCACAGAGTTACAAAGCAGGGTTTTCGTGCGAAACGGGTCTAATGGTGATGGTGTGTGAGGTTAGTGACCTGAGTGGAGTTGGTCTCACACAAGAAACTCTCTGCCCATGGATGTTGAGTAAAGGCCTCATCCACATGCTGTTTAGTCCGTATAGCGAACATGTATTTAAAGCCGAAGTTGATGTAGGAGCCTTTCATTTCAAAGCTATCTGAAAATTGCCTTGCTGATGAAGTGTTCTCTGAACGTGGAGTTGGTTGCACTTCAATGGAGCAGTTACAGCTTTGCTTTGTGGTGTATACGCAATAAACCGGTTTTCACTGCAATGTGTTCTATGACCATTACACACACTGTGACGAAACTGTTTTTTCGTGCGAAAAGGGTGTAATGGTGATGGTGTGTGAGGTTAGTGACCTGAGTGGAGTTGGTCTCACACAAGAAACTCTCTGCCCATCGATGTTGAGTAAAAGCCTCATCCACATGCTGTGTTGTGTCCGTATAGCTACCATGCATTTAAAGCTGAAGTTGAAGGAAGAGACCTGCATTTCAAGGCTAGCTGAAAATTGCCTTGGCGATGGAAGTTTCTCTGAACGTGGAGTTCGTTGCATTTCAATGGAGCAGTTACAGCTTTGCTTTGTCTGGAATTCTCATAAAGCTCAATTTCAAAACAGTGCGTTTTATGACAAATATGCACAGTGTGACCAAACAGGGTTTTCGTTCGAAACGGGTCTAATGGTGTAAGTGTGTGAGGTTAGCGACTTGAGTGGAGTTGGTCTCACACAAGAAACATTGTGCCCTTTCGTGTTGAGTGAACGCCTCATCCACATGCTGTGCTTGTCCCTATAGCTAACATGTACTTGGTGCTGGAGCTGATGCCATTGCCTTGCATTTCAAGGCTAGCTGAAAATTGCCTTGGCGATGGAAGTATCTCTGAATATGGAGTTCGTTGGATTTCAATGGAGCAGTTGTAGCTTTGCTTTGTGTGGAATTCTCATAAAATTCAATTTCAACACAGTGCGTTTTATGGCAAATATGCACAGTTGGAACAAACAGGGTTTTCGTGCGAAACGGGTCTAATGGTGATGGTGTGTGAGGTTCGTGACCTGAGTGGAGTTGGTCTCACACAAGAAACTCTCTGCCCATTGATGTTGAGTAAAAGCCTCATCCACATGCTGTTTAGTCCGTATAGCGAACATGTATTTAAAGCCGAAGTTGATGTAAGAGCCTTCAATTTCAAAGCTAACTGAAAATTGCCATGGTGATGAAGTGCTCTCTGAACGTGGAGTTGGTTGCACTTTAATGGGGAAGTTACATCTTTGCTTTGTGGTGTATACGCAATAAACCAGTTTTCACTGCAATGCGTTCTATGACCATTACACACACTGTGACGAAACTTTTTTCGTGCGAAACGGGTGTAATGGTGATGGTGTGTGAGGTTAGTGACCTGAATGGAGTTGGTCACACACAAGAAACATTGTGCCCTTTTGTGTTGAATAAAGCCTCATCCACATGCTGTGTTGTGTCCCTATAGTTAACATGTACTTGGTGCTGAAGCTGATGCCAGAGCCTTGCATTTCAAGGCTACCTGAAAATTGCCTTGGCGATGAAGGTATCTCTGAACGCGGAATTCATTGCATTTCAATGGAGCAGTTACTGCTTTGCTTTGTCTGGAATCGTATAAAGCTCAATTTAAACACAGTGCGTTTTATGCCAAATACGCACAGAGTTACAAAGCAGGGTTTTCGTGCGAAACGGGTCTAAAGGTGTAAGTGTATGAGATTAATGTCGTGAGTGGAGTTGGTCTCACACAAGAAACATTGTGCCATTTAGTGTTGAGTAAAAGCCTCATCCACATGCTGTTTTGTGTCCGTATAGCTACCATCTACTTGGTGCTGGAGCTGATGCCAGAGCCTTGCATTTCAAGGCTAGCTGAAAATTGCCTTGGCGATGAAGGTATCTCTGAACGTGGAGTTCGTTGCATTTCAATGGAGCAGTTACAGCTTTGCTTTTTGTGGAATTCTCATAAAGCTCAATTTCAACACAGTGCGTTTTATGCCAAATACGCAGAGATACAAAGCAGGGTTTTCGTGCGAAACGGGTCTAATGGTGTAAGTGTGTGAGGTTAGTGACTTGAGTGGAGTTGGTCTCACAGAAGAAACTTTGTGCCTTTCGTGTTGAGTAACAGCCTCATCCACATGCTCTGCCCTGTCCCTATAGCTAACATGTACTTGGTGCTGGAGCTGATGCCAGAGCCTTGCATTTCAAGGCTAGCTGAAAATTGCCTTGGCGATGGAAGTATCTCTGAACATGGAGTTCGTTGCATTTCAATGGAGCAGTTGCAGCTTTGCTTTTTGTGGAATTCTCATAAAGTTCAATTTCAACACAGTGCGTTTTATGGCAAATATGCTCAGTGTTACGAAACAGGGTTTTCGTGCGAAACGGGTCTAATGGTGTAAGTGTGTGAGGTTAGTGACCTGAGTGGAGTTGGTCTCACACAAGAAATTCTCTGCGCATGGATGTTGAGTAAAGGCCTCATCCACATGCTGTTTAGTCCGTATAGCGAACATGTATTTAAAGCCGAAGTTGATGTAAGAGCCTTCCATTTCAAAGCTATCTGAAAATTGCCGTGGTGAAGTGTTCTCTGAACGTGGAGTTGGTTGCACTTCAATGGAGCAGTTACAGCTTTGCTTTGTGGTGTATACGCAATAAACCGGTTTTCACTGCAATGCGTTCTATGACCATTACACACACTGTGACGAAACAGTTTTTTCGAGCGAAACGGGTGTAATGGTGATGGTGTGTGAGGTTAGTGACCTGAGTGGAGTTGGTCTCACACAAGAAACTCTCTGCCCATTGATGTTGAGTAAAAGCCTCATCCACATGCTGTGTTGTGTCCGTATAGCTACCATGTATTTAAAGCTGAAGTTGAAGGAAGAGACCTGCATTTCAAGGCTAGCTGAAAATTGCCTTGGCGATGGAAGTATCTCTGAACGTGGAGTTCGTTGCATTTCAATGGAGCAGTTACAGCTTTGCTTTGTCTGGAATTCTCATAAAGCTCAATTTCAACACAGTGCGTTTTATGACAAATATGCACAGTGTGACCAAACAGGGTTTTCGTGCGAAACGGGTCTAATGGTGTAGGTGTGTGAGATTAGTGACCTGAGTGGGGTTGATCTCACACAAGAAACTCTCTGCCCATTGATGTTGAGTAAAAGCGTCATCCACATGCTGTGTTGTGTCCGTATAGCTACCATGTATTTAAAGCTGAAGTTGATGGAAGAGACTTGCATTTCAAGGCTAGCTGAAAATTGCTTTGGCGATGAAGGTATCTCTGAACGTGAAGTTCATTGCATTTCAATGGAGCAGTTACAGCTTTGCTTTGTCTGGAATTCTCATAAAGCTCAATTTTCACACAGTGCGTTTTATGGCAAATACGCACAGAGTTACAAAGCAGGGTTTTTTGTGCGCAACGGGTCTAATGGTGATGGTGTGAGAGATTATTGTCGTGAGTGGAGTTGGTCTCACACAAGAAACATTGTGCCCTTTCGTGTTGAGTAAAAGCCTCATCCACATGCTGTGTTGTGTCCCTATAGTTAACATGTACTTGGTGCTGGAGCTGATGCCAGAGCCTTGCATTTCAAGGCTAGCTGAAAATTGCCTTGGCGATGAAGGGAACGTGGAGTTCGTTGCATTTCAATGGAGCAGTTACAGCTTTGCTTTTTGTGGAATTCTCATAAAGCTCAATTTCAACACAGTGCGTTTTATGCCAAATACGCACAGTGTGATCAAACAGGGTTTTCGTGCGAAACGGGTCTAATGGTGATGGTGTGTGAGGTTAGTGACTTGAGTGGAGTTGGTCTCACACAAGAAACATTGTGCCCTTTCGTGTTGAAGAAAAGCTACATCCACATGCTGTGCTGTGTCCCTATAGCTTGCATGTACTTAGTGCTGGAGCTGATGCCATTGCCTTGCATTTTAAGGTTAGCTGAAAATTGCCTTGGCGATGAAGGTATCTCTGAACGTGGAGTTCATTGCATTTCAATGGAGCAGTTACAGCTTTGCTTTGTCTGGAATTCTCATAAAGCTCAATTTCAAAACAGTGCGTTTTATGACAAATATGCACAGTGTGACCAAAAGGGTTTTCGTGTGAAACGGGTCTAATGATGTAAGTGTGTGAGGTTAGCGACTTGAGTGGAGTTGGTCTCACACAAGAAACATTGTGCCCTTTTGTGTTGAGTAAAAGCCTCATCCACATGCTGTGTTGTGTCCCTATAGCTAACATGTACTTGGTGCTGGAGCTGATGTCAGAGCCTTGCATTTCAAGGCTAGCTGAAAATTGCCTTGGCGATGAAGGTATCTCTGAACGTGGAGTTCGTTGCATTTCAATGGAGCAGTTACAGCTTTGCTTTTTGTGGAATTCTCATAAAGCTCAATTTCAACACAGTGTGTTTTATGACAAATACGCACAGTGTGAACAAACAGGGTCCTCGTGCGAAATGGGTCTAATGGTGTAAGTGTGTGAGGTTAGCGACTTGAGTGGAGTTGGTCTCACACAAGAAACATTGTGCCCTTTCGTGTTGAAGAAAAGCTACATCCACATGCTGTGCTGTGTCCCTATAGCTTGCATGTACTTAGTGCTGGAGCTGATGCCATTGCCTTGCATTTCAAGTTTAGCTGAAAATTGCCTTGGCGATGAAGGTATCTCTGAACGTGGAGTTCATTGCATTTCAATGGAGCAGTTACAACTTTGCTTTGTCTGGAATTCTCATAAAGCTCAATTTCAAAACAGTGCGTTTTATGACAAATATGCACAGTGTGACCAAAAGGGTTTTCGTGCGAAATGGGTCTAATGGTGTAAGTGTGTGAGGTTAGCGACTTGAGTGGAGTTGGTCTCACACAAGAAACATTGTGCCCTTTCGTGTTGAGTAACAGCCTCATCCACATGCTCTGCCCTGTCCCTATAGCTAACATGTACTTGGTGCTGGAGCTGATGCCAGAGCCTTGCATTTCAAGGCTAGCTGAAAATTGCCTTGGCGATGAAGGTATCTCTGAACGTGGAGTTCATTGCATTTCAATGGAGCAGTTACAGCTTTGCTTTGTCTGGAATTCTCATAAAGCTCAATTTCAACACAGTGCGTTTTATGACAAATATGCACAGTGTGACCAAACAGGGTTTTCGTGCGAAACGGGTCTAATGGTGTAGGTGTGTGAGATTAGTGACCTGAGTGGGGTTGATCTCACACAAGAAACTCTCTGCCCATTGATGTTGAGTAAAAGCGTCATCCACATGCTGTGTTGTGTCCGTATAGCTACCATGTATTTAAAGCTGAAGTTGATGGAAGAGACCTGCATTTCAAGGCTAGCTGAAAATTGCCTTGGCGATGAAGGTATCTCTGAACGTGAAGTTCATTGCATTTCAATGGAGCAGTTACAGCTTTGCTTTGTCTGGAATTCTCATAAAGCTCAATTTTCACACAGTGCGTTTTATGGCAAATACGCACAGAGTTACAAAGCAGGGTTTTTTGTGCGCAACGGGTCTAATGGTGATGGTGTGAGAGATTATTGTCGTGAGTGGAGTTGGTCTCACACAAGAAACATTGTGCCCTTTCGTGTTGAGTAAAAGCCTCATCCACATGCTGTGTTGTGTCCCTATAGTTAACATGTACTTGGTGCTGGAGCTGATGTCAGAGCCTTGCATTTCAAGGCTAGCTGAAAATTGCCTTGGCGATGAAGGTATCTCTGAACGTGGAGTTCGTTGCATTTCAATGGAGCAGTTACAGCTTTGCTTTTTGTGGAATTCTCATAAAGCTCAATTTCAACACAGTGCGTTTTATGCCAAATACGCACAGTGTGATCAAACAGGGTTTTCGTGCGAAACGGGTCTAATGGTGATGGTGTGTGAGGTTAGTGACTTGAGTGGAGTTGGTCTCACACAAGAAACATTGTGCCCTTTCGTGTTGAAGAAAAGCTACATCCACATGCTGTGCTGTGTCCCTATAGCTTGCATGTACTTAGTGCTGGAGCTGATGCCATTGCCTTGCATTTTAAGGCTAGCTGAAAATTGCCTTGGCGATGAAGGTATCTCTGAACGTGGAGTTCACTGCATTTCAATGGAGCAGTTGCAGCTTTGCTTTGTGTGGAATTCTCATAAAGCTCAATTTCAACACAGTGCGTTTTATGACAAATATGCACAGTGTTATGAAACAGGGTTTTCGTGCGAAATGGGTCTAATGGTGATGGTGTGTGAGGTTAGTGACCTGAGTGGAGTTGGTCTCACACAAGAAACTCTCTGCCCATTGATGTTGAGTAAAAGCCTCATCCACATGCTGTGTTGTGTCCGTATAGCGAACATGTATTTAAAGCCGAAGTTGATGTAAGAGCCTTCCATTTCAAAGCTAACTGAAAATTGCCGTGGTGATGAAGTGCTCTCTGAACGTGGAGTTGGTTGCACTTCAATGGAGCAGTTACAGCTTTGCTCTGTGGTGTTTACGCAATAAACCAGTTTTCACTGCAATGCGTTCTATGACCATTACACACACTGTGACGAAACTGTTTTTTCGTGCGAAACGGGTGTAATGGTGATGGTGTGTGAGGTTAGTGACCTGAGTGGAGTTGGTCACACACAAGAAACATTGTGCCCTTTTGTGTCGAATAAAGCCTCATCCACATGCTGTGTTGTGTCCGTATAGCTAGCATGCATTTAAAGCTGAAGTTGATGGAAGAGACCTGCATTTCAAGGCTAGCTGAAAATTGCCTTGCCAATGAAGGTATCTCTGAACGTGGAGTTCGTTGCATTTCAATGGAGCAGTTTCTGCTTTGCTTTGTCTGGAATTCTCATAAAGCTCAATTTCAAAACAGTGCGTTTTATGACAAATATGCACAGTGTGACCAAAAGGGTTTTCGGGCGAAACGGGTCTAATGGTGTAAGTGTGTGAGGTTAGAGACTTGAGTGGAGTTGGTCTCACACAAGAAACATTGTGCCTTTCGTGTTGAGTAACAGCCTCATCCACATGCTGTGCTGTGTCCCTATAGCTAACATGTACTTGGTGCTGGAGCTGATGCCAGAGCCTTGCATTTCAAGGCTAGCTGAAAATTGCCTTGGCGATGGAAGTATCTCTGAACATGGATTTCGTTGCATTTCAATGGAGCAGTTGCAGCTTTGCTTTGTGTGGAATTCTCATAAAGCTCAATTTCAAAACTGTGCGTTTTATGGCAAATATGCTCAGTGTTACGAAATAGGGTTTTCGTGCGAAACGGGTCTAATGGTGATTTTGTGTGAGATTAGTGACCTGAGTGGAGTTGTTCTCACCAAGAAACATTGTACCCTTTCGTTTTGAGTAAACGAAAACCCGCTTGAGGTTGTTGAGTAAAGTGAAACCCGCATGTGGAGCATTCGTTTGTGTGGGATGCTGACCAAGCTTCATTTCAGTCCTAGGTACTCAAAGGGCACTAAGCATAGAGTGTGAAAACTGAGTTTCCTTGAGAGCTGCTTGGATGCCTGATGGTGTTTGAAGTTAGTGAGCCAAATGCTGTTGTTCTCCCACAAGAACCACTCGGCTGATCCTTCTTCAATATGCTCTTCACCAACATGCAGTGTCTCCTTGATTGAATTATCCCCCACACCAATATTAGTGTCTAGAGCCTTTGCATTGAGGGCTATCTGAAAACAGCTGTGGCGCTGAAGTTGCCTGTGAATGTGGAGTTGGTGGCATGTGAAACCCGCATGTGGAGCATTCGTTTGTGTGGGATGCTCACCAACCTTCATTTCAGTCCTAGGCACTCAAGGGCACTAAGCATAGAGTGTGAAAACTGAGTATCCTTGAGAGCTGCTTGGAAGCCTGATGGTGTGTGAAGTTAGTGAGCCAAATGGAGTTGTTCTCCCACAAGAACCACTCGGCTGATCCTTCTTCAATATGCCCTTCACCAACATGCAGTGTTTCCTTGATTGAATTAGCTCTCACACCAATATTTGTGTCTAGAGCCTTTGCATTGAGGGCTATCTGAAAACGGCTGTGGCGCTGAAGTTGCCTGTGAATGTGGAGTTGGTGGCATGTGAAACCCGCATGTGGAGCATTCGTTTGTGTGGGATGCTCTACCAGGTTCATTCCTAGATAATGCACTCAAAGGGCACTAAGCATAGAGTGTGAAAACTGAGTTTCCTTGAGAGCTGCTTGGAAGCCTGATGGTGTGTGAAGTTAGTGAGCCAAATGGAGTTGTTCTCCCACAAGAACCACTCGGCTGATCCTTCTTCAATATGCCCTTCACCAACATGCAGTGTTTCCTTGATTGAATTAGCTCTCACACCAATATTTGCGTCTAGAGCCTTTGCATTGAGGGCTATCTGAAAACGGCTGTGGCGCTGAAGTTGACTGTGAATGTGGAGTTGGTGGCATGTGAAACCCGCATGTGGAGCATTCGTTTGTGTGGGATGCTCTACCAGGTTCATTCCTAGATAATGCACTCAAAGAGCACTAAGCATAGAGTGTGAAAACTGAGTTTCCTTGAGAGCTGCTTGGAAGCCTGATGGTGTGTGAAGTTAGTGAGCCAAATGGAGTTGTTCTCCCACAAGAACCACTCGGCTGATCCTTCTTCAATATGCCCTTCACCAACATGCAGTGTTTCCTTGATTGAATTAGCTCTCACACCAATATTTGCGTCTAGAGCCTTTGCATTGAGGGCTATCTGAAAACGGCTGTGGCGCTGAAGTTGCCTGTGAATGTGGAGTTGGTGGCATGTGAAACCCGCATGTGGAGCATTCGTTTGTGTGGGATGCTCTACCAGGTTCATTCCTAGATAATGCATTCAATGGGCACTAAACATAGAGTGTGAAAACTGAGTTTCCTTGAGAGCTGCTTGGAAGCCTGATGGTGTGTGAAGTTAGTGAGCCAAATGGAGTTGTTCTCCCACAAGAACCACTCGGCTGATCCTTCTTCAATATGCCCTTCACCAACATGCAGTGTTTCCTTGATTGAATTAGCTCTCACACCAATATTGGCGTCTATAGCCTTTGCATTGAGGGCTATCTGAAAACGGCTGTGGCGCTGAAGTTGCCTGTGAATGTGGAGTTGGTGGCATGTGAAACCCGCATGTGGAGCATTCGTTTATGTGGGATGCTCTCCAAGCTTCATTTCAGTCCTAGGCACTCAAAGGGCACTAAGCATAGAGTGTGAAAACTGAGTTTCCTTGAGAGCTGCTTGGAAGCCTGATGGTGTGTGAAGTTAGTGAGCCAAATGGAGTTGTTCTCCCACAAGAACCACTCGGCTGATCCTTCTTCAATATGCCCTTCACCAACATGCAGTGTTTCCTTGATTGAATTAGCTCTCACACCAATATTGGCGTCTATAGCCTTTGCATTGAGGGCTATCTGAAAACGGCTGTGGCGCTGAAGTTGCCTGTGAATGTGGAGTTGGTGGCATGTGAAACCCGCATGTGGAGCATTCGTTTATGTGGGATGCTCTCCAAGCTTCATTTCAGTCCTAGGCACTCAAAGGGCACTAAGCATAGAGTGTGAAAACTGAGTTTCCTTGAGAGCTGCTTGGAAGCCTGATGGTGTGTGAAGTTAGTGAGCCAAATGGAGTTGTTCTCCCACAAGAACCACTCTGCTGATCCTTCTTCAATATGCCCTTCACCAACATGCAGTGTTTCCTTGATTGAATTAGCTCTCACACCAATATTTGCGTCTAGAGCCTTTGCTTTGAGGGCTATCTGAAAACGGCTGTGGCGCTGAAGTTGCATGTGAATGTGGAGTTGGTGGCATGTGAAACCCGCATGTGGAGCATTCGTTTGTGTGGGATGCTCTACCAGGTTCATTCCTAGATAATGCACTCAAAGGGCACTAAGCATAGAGTGTGAAAACTGAGTTTCCTTGAGAGCTGCTTGGAAGCCTGATGGTGTGTGAAGTTAGTGAGCCAAATGGAGTTGTTCTCCCACAAGAACCACTCGGCTGATCCTTCTTCAATATGCCCTTCACCAACATGCAGTGTTTCCTTGATTGAATTAGCTCTCACACCAATATTTGCGTCTAGAGCCTTTGCATTGAGGGCTATCTGAAAACGGCTGTGGCGCTGAAGTTGCCTGTGAATGTGGAGTTGGTGGCATGTGAAACCCGCATGTGGTGCATTCGTTTGTGTGGGATGCTGACCAAGCTTCATTTCAGTCCTAGGCACTCAAACGACACTAAGCATAGAGTGTGAAAACTGAGTTTCCTTGAGAGCTGCTTGGAAGCCTGATGGTGTGTGAAGTTAGTGAGCCAAATGGAGTTGTTCTCCCACAAGAACCACTCGGCTGATCCTTCTTCAATATGCCCTTCACCAACATGCAGTGTTTCCTTGATTGAATTAGCTCTCACACCAATATTTGCGTCTAGAGCCTTTGCATTGAGGGCTATCTGAAAACGGCTGTGGCGCTGAAGTTGCCTGTGAATGTGGAGTTGGTGTCATGTGAAACCCGCATGTGGAGCATTCGTTTGTGTGGGATGCTGACCAAGCTTCATTTCAGTTGTAGGCACGCAAAGAGCACGAAGCATAGAGTGTGAAAACTGAGTTTCCTTGAGAGCTGCTTGGAAGCCTGATGGTGTGTGAAGTTAGTGAGCCAAATGGAGTTGTTCTCCCACAAGAACCACTCGGCTGATCCTTCTTCAATATGCCCTTCACCAACATGCAGTGTTTCCTTGATTGAATTAGCTCTCACACCAATATTTGCGTCTAGAGCCTTTGCATTGAGGGCTATCTGAAAACGGCTGTGGCGCTGAAGTTGCCTGTGAATGTGGAGTTGGTGGCATGTAAAACCCGCATGTGGAGCATTCGTTTGTGTGGGATGCTCTACCAGGTTCATTCCTAGATAATGCACTCAAAGGGCACTAAGCATAGAGTGTGAAAACTGAGTTTCCTTGAGAGCTGCTTGGAAGCCTGATGGTGTGTGAAGTTAGTGAGCCAAATGGAGTTGTTCTCCCACAAGAACCACTCGGCTGATCCTTCTTCAATATGCCCTTCACCAACATGCAGTGTTTCCTTGATTGAATTAGCTCTCACACCAATATTTGCGTCTAGAGCCTTTGCATTGAGGGCTATCTGAAAACGGCTGTGGCGCTGAAGTTGCCTGTGAATGTGGAGTTGGTGGCATGTGAAACCCGCATGTGGAGCATTCGTTTGTGTGGGATGCTCTACCAGGTTCATTCCTAGATAATGCACTCAAAGGGCACTAAGCATAGAGTGTGAAAACTGAGTTTCCTTGAGAGCTGCTTGGAAGCCTGATGGTGTGTGAAGTTAGTGAGCCAAATGGAGTTGTTCTCCCACAAGAACCACTCGGCTGATCCTTCTTCAATATGCCCTTCACCAACATGCAGTGTTTCCTTGATTGAATTAGCTCTCACACCAATATTTGCGTCTAGAGCCTTTGCATTGAGGGCTATCTGAAAACGGCTGTGGCGCTGAAGTTGCCTGTGAATGTGGAGTTGGTGGCATGTGAAACCCGCATGTGGAGCATTCGTTTGTGTGGGATGCTCTACCAGGTTCATTCCTAGATAATGCACTCAAAGGGCACTAAGCATAGAGTGTGAAAACTGAGTTTCCTTGAGAGCTGCTTGGAAGCCTGATGGTGTGTGAAGTTAGTGAGCCAAAT
The DNA here is from genome assembly GCF_030435755.1 of Ochotona princeps. Classification (NCBI taxonomy): domain Eukaryota; kingdom Metazoa; phylum Chordata; class Mammalia; order Lagomorpha; family Ochotonidae; genus Ochotona; species Ochotona princeps. Next base: position 37,434 of record NW_026698196.1, read on the forward strand.
GGAGTTGTTCTCCCACAAGAACCACTCGGCTGATCCTTCTTCAATATGCCCTTCACCAACATGCAGTGTTTCCTTGATTGAATTAGCTCTCACACCAATATTGGCGTCTAGAGCCTTTGCATTGAGGGCTATCTGAAAACGGCTGTGGCGCTGAAGTTGCCTGTGAATGTGGAGTTGGTGGCATGTGAAACCCGCATGTGGAGCATTCGTTTGTGTGGGATGCTCTACCAGGTTCATTCCTAGATAATGCACTCAAAGGGCACTAAGCATAGAGTGTGAAAACTGAGTTTCCTTGAGAGCTGCTTGGAAGCCTGATGGTGTGTGAAGTTAGTGAGCCAAATGAAGTTGTTCTCCCACAAGAACCACTCGGCTGATCCTTCTTCAATATGCCCTTCACCAACATGCAGTGTTTCCTTGATTGAATTAGCTCTCACACCAATATTTGCGTCTAGAGCCTTTGCATTGAGGGCTATCTGAAAACGGCAGTGGCGCTGAAATTGCCTGTGAATGTGGAGTTGGTGTCATGTGAAACCCGCATGTGGAGCATTCGTTTGTGTGGGATGCTCTACCAGGTTCATTCCTAGATAATGCACTCAAAGAGCACTAAGCATAGAGTGTGAAAACTGAGTTTCCTTGAGAGCTGCTTGGAAGCCTGATGGTGTGTGAAGTTAGTGAGCCAAATGGAGTTGTTCTCCCACAAGAACCACTCGGCTGATCCTTCTTCAATATGCCCTTCACCAACATGCAGTGTTTCCTTGATTGAATTAGCTCTCACACCAATATTTGCGTCTAGAGCCTTTGCATTGAGGGCTATCTGAAAACGGCTGTGGCGCTGAAGTTGCCTGTGAATGTGGAGTTGGTGGCATGTGAAACCCGCATGTGGAGCATTCGTTTGTGTGGGATGCTGACCAAGCTTCATTTCAGTCCTAGGCACTCAAACGACACTAAGCATAGAGTGTGAAAACTGAGTTTCCTTGAGAGCTGCTTGGAAGCCTGATGGTGTGTGAAGTTAGTGAGCCAAATGGAGTTGTTCTCCCACAAGAACCACTCGGCTGATCCTTCTTCAATATGCCCTTCACCAACATGCAGTGTTTCCTTGATTGAATTAGCTCTCACACCAATATTGGCGTCTAGAGCCTTTGCATTGAGGGCTATCTGAAAACGGCTGTGGCGCTGAAGTTGCCTGTGAATGTGGAGTTGGTGGCATGTGAAACCCGCATGTGGAGCATTCGTTTGTGTGGGATGCTCTACCAGGTTCATTCCTAGATAATGCACTCAAAGGGCACTAAGCATAGAGTGTGAAAACTGAGTTTCCTTGAGAGCTGCTTGGAAGCCTGATGGTGTGTGAAGTTAGTGAGCCAAATGGAGTTGTTCTCCCACAAGAACCACTCGGCTGATCCTTCTTCAATATGCCCTTCACCAACATGCAGTGTTTCCTTGATTGAATTAGCTCTCACACCAATATTTGCGTCTAGAGCCTTTGCATTGAGGGCTATCTGAAAACGGCTGTGGCGCTGAAGTTGCCTGTGAATGTGGAGTTGGTGGCATGTGAAACCCGCATGTGGAGCATTCGTTTGTGTGGGATGCTCTACCAGGTTCATTCCTAGATAATGCACTCAAAGGGCACTAAGCATAGAGTGTGAAAACTGAGTTTCCTTGAGAGCTGCTTGGAAGCCTGATGGTGTGTGAAGTTAGTGAGCCAAATGGAGTTGTTCTCCCACAAGAACCACTCGGCTGATCCTTCTTCAATATGCCCTTCACCAACATGCAGTGTTTCCTTGATTGAATTAGCTCTCACACCAATATTTGCGTCTAGAGCCTTTGCATTGAGGGCTATCTGAAAACGGCTGTGGCGCTGAAGTTGCCTGTGAATGTGGAGTTGGTGGCATGTGAAACCCGCATGTGGAGCATTCGTTTGTGTGGAATGCTCTACCAGGTTCATTCCTAGATAATGCACTCAAAGGGCACTAAGCATAGAGTGTGAAAACTGAGTTTCCTTGAGAGCTGCTTGGAAGCCTGATGGTGTGTGAAGTTAGTGAGCCAAATGGAGTTGTTCTCCCACAAGAACCACTCGGCTGATCCTTCTTCAATATGCCCTTCACCAACATGCAGTGTTTCCTTGATTGAATTAGCTCTCACACCAATATTTGCGTCTAGAGCCTTTGCATTGAGGGCTATCTGAAAACGGCTGTGGCGCTGAAGTTGCCTGTGAATGTGGAGTTGGTGGCATGTGAAACCCGCATGTGGAACATTCCTTTGTGTGGTATGCTCTACCAGGTTCATTCCTAGATAATGCACTCAAAGGGCACTAAGCATAGAGTGTGAAAACTGAGTTTCCTTGAGAGCTGCTTGGAAGCCTGATGGTGTGTGAAGTTAGTGAGCCAAATGGAGTTGTTCTCCCACAAGAACCACTCGGCTGATCCTTCTTCAATATGCCCTTCACCAACATGCAGTGTTTCCTTGATTGAATTAGCTCTCACACCAATATTGGCGTCTAGAGCCTTTGCATTGAGGGCTATCTGAAAACGGCTGTGGCGCTGAAGTTGCCTGTGAATGTGGAGTTGGTGTCATGTGAAACCCGCATGTGGAGCATTCGTTTGTGTGGGATGCTCTACCAGGTTCATTCCTAGATAATGCACTCAAAGGGCACTAAGCATAGAGTGTGAAAACTGAGTTTCCTTGAGAGCTGCTTGGAAGCCTGATGGTGTGTGAAGTTAGTGAGCCAAATGGAGTTGTTCTCCCACAAGAACCACTCGGCTGATCCTTCTTCAATATGCCCTTCACCAACATGCAGTGTTTCCTTGATTGAATTAGCTCTCACACCAATATTTGCGTCTAGAGCCTTTGCATTGAGGGCTATCTGAAAACGGCTGTGGCGCTGAAGTTGCCTGTGAATGTGGAGTTGGTGTCATGTGAAACCCGCATGTGGAGCATTCGTTTGTGTGGGATGCTCTACCAGGTTCATTCCTAGATAATGCACTCAAAGGGCACTAAGCATAGAGTGTGAAAACTGAGTTTCCTTGAGAGCTGCTTGGAAGCCTGATGGTGTGTGAAGTTAGTGAGCCAAATGGAGTTGTTCTCCCACAAGAACCACTCGGCTGATCCTTCTTCAATATGCCCTTCACCAACATGCAGTGTTTCCTTGATTGAATTAGCTCTCACACCAATATTTGCGTCTAGAGCCTTTGCATTGAGGGCTATCTGAAAACGGCTGTGGCGCTGAAGTTGCCTGTGAATGTGGAGTTGGTGGCATGTGAAACCCGCATGTGGAGCATTCGTTTGTGTGGGATGCTCTACCAGGTTCATTCCTAGATAATGCACTCAAAGGGCACTAAGCATAGAGTGTGAAAACTGAGTTTCCTTGAGAGCTGCTTGGAAGCCTGATGGTGTGTGAAGTTAGTGAGCCAAATGAAGTTGTTCTCCCACAAGAACCACTCGGCTGATCCTTCTTCAATATGCCCTTCACCAACATGCAGTGTTTCCTTGATTGAATTAGCTCTCACACCAATATTTGAGTCTAGAGCCTTTGCATTGAGGGCTGTCTGAAAACGGCTGTGGCGCTGAAATTGCCTGTGAATGTGGAGTTGGTGTCATGTGAAACCCGCATGTGGAGCATTCGTTTGTGTGGGATGCTCTCCAAGCTTCATTTCAGTCGTAGGCACTGAAAGGGCACTAAGCATAGAGTGTGAAAACTGAGTTTCCTTGAGAGCTGCTTGGAAGCCTGATGGTGTGTGAAGTTAGTGAGCCAAATGGAGTTGTTCTCCCACAAGAACCACTCGGCTGATCCTTCTTCAATATGCCCTTCACCAACATGCAGTGTTTCCTTGATTGAATTAGCTCTCACACCAATATTTGCGTCTAGAGCCTTTGCATTGAGGGCTATCTGAAAACGGCTGTGGCGCTGAAGTTGCCTGTGAATGTGGAGTTGGTGGCATGTGAAACCCGCATGTGGAACATTCCTTTGTGTGGTATGCTCTACCAGGTTCATTCCTAGATAATGCACTCAAAGGGCACTAAGCATAGAGTGTGAAAACTGAGTTTCCTTGAGAGCTGCTTGGAAGCCTGATGGTGTGTGAAGTTAGTGAGCCAAATGGAGTTGTTCTCCCACAAGAACCACTCGGCTGATCCTTCTTCAATATGCCCTTCACCAACATGCAGTGTTTCCTTGATTGAATTAGCTCTCACACCAATATTGGCGTCTAGAGCCTTTGCATTGAGGGCTATCTGAAAACGGCTGTGGCGCTGAAGTTGCCTGTGAATGTGGAGTTGGTGTCATGTGAAACCCGCATGTGGAGCATTCGTTTGTGTGGGATGCTCTACCAGGTTCATTCCTAGATAATGCACTCAAAGGGCACTAAGCATAGAGTGTGAAAACTGAGTTTCCTTGAGAGCTGCTTGGAAGCCTGATGGTGTGTGAAGTTAGTGAGCCAAATGGAGTTGTTCTCCCACAAGAACCACTCGGCTGATCCTTCTTCAATATGCCCTTCACCAACATGCAGTGTTTCCTTGATTGAATTAGCTCTCACACCAATATTTGAGTCTAGAGCCTTTGCATTGAGGGCTATCTGAAAACGGCTGTGGCGCTGAAGTTGCCTGTGAATGTGGAGTTGGTGGCATGTGAAACCCGCATGTGGAGCATTCGTTTGTGTGGGATGCTCTACCAGGTTCATTCCTAGATAATGCACTCAAAGGGCACTAAGCATAGAGTGTGAAAACTGAGTTTCCTTGAGAGCTGCTTGGAAGCCTGATGGTGTGTGAAGTTAGTGAGCCAAATGGAGTTGTTCTCCCACAAGAACCACTCGGCTGATCCTTCTTCAATATGCCCTTCACCAACATGCAGTGTTTCCTTGATTGAATTAGCTCTCACACCAATATTGGCGTCTAGAGCCTTTGCATTGAGGGCTATCTGAAAACGGCTGTGGCGCTGAAGTTGCCTGTGAATGTGGAGTTGGTGGCATGTGAAACCCGCATGTGGAGCATTCGTTTGTGTGGGATGCTCTACCAGGTTCATTCCTAGATAATGCACTCAAAGGGCACTAAGCATAGAGTGTGAAAACTGAGTTTCCTTGAGAGCTGCTTGGAAGCCTGATGGTGTGTGAAGTTAGTGAGCCAAATGAAGTTGTTCTCCCACAAGAACCACTCGGCTGATCCTTCTTCAATATGCCCTTCACCAACATGCAGTGTTTCCTTGATTGAATTAGCTCTCACACCAATATTTGAGTCTAGAGCCTTTGCATTGAGGGCTGTCTGAAAACGGCAGTGGCGCTGAAATTGCCTGTGAATGTGGAGTTGGTGTCATGTGAAACCCGCATGTGGAGCATTCGTTTGTGTGGGATGCTCTCCAAGCTTCATTTCAGTCGTAGGCACTCAAAGGGCACTAAGCATAGAGTGTGAAAACTGAGTTTCCTTGAGAGCTGCTTGGAAGCCTGATGGTGTGTGAAGTTAGTGAGCCAAATGGAGTTGTCCTCCCACAAGAACCACTCGGCTGATCCTTCTTCAATATGCCCTTCACCAACATGCAGTGTTTCCTTGATTGAATTAGCTCTCACACCAATATTTGGGTCTAGAGCCTTTGCATTGAGGGCTATCTGAAAACGGCTGTGGCGCTGAAGTTGCCTGTGAATGTGGAGTTGGTGGCATGTGAAACCCGCATGTGGAACATTCCTTTGTGTGGTATGCTCTACCAGGTTCATTCCCAGATAATGCACTCAAAGGGCACTAAGCATAGAGTGTGAAAACTGAGTTTCCTTGAGAGCTGCTTGGAAGCCTGATGGTGTGTGAAGTTAGTGAGCCAAATGGAGTTGTTCTCCCACAAGAACCACTCGGCTGATCCTTCTTCAATATGCCCTTCACCAACATGCAGTGTTTCCTTGATTGAATTAGCTCTCACACCAATATTTGCGTCTAGAGCCTTTGCATTGAGGGCTATCTGAAAACGGCTGTGGCGCTGAAGTTGCCTGTGAATGTGGAGTTGGTGGCATGTGAAACCCGCATGTGGAGCATTCGTTTGTGTGGGATGCTGACCAAGCTTCATTTCAGTCCTAGGCACTCAAACGACACTAAGCATAGAGTGTGAAAACTGAGTTTCCTTGAGAGCTGCTTGGAAGCCTGATGGTGTGTGAAGTTAGTGAGCCAAATGGAGTTGTTCTCCCACAAGAACCACTCGGCTGATCCTTCTTCAATATGCCCTTCACCAACATGCAGTGTTTCCTTGATTGAATTAGCTCTCACACCAATATTGGCGTCTAGAGCCTTTGCATTGAGGGCTATCTGAAAACGGCTGTGGCGCTGAAGTTGCCTGTGAATGTGGAGTTGGTGGCATGTGAAACCCGCATGTGGAGCATTCGTTTGTGTGGGATGCTCTACCAGGTTCATTCCTAGATAATGCACTCAAAGGGCACTAAGCATAGAGTGTGAAAACTGAGTTTCCTTGAGAGCTGCTTGGAAGCCTGATGGTGTGTGAAGTTAGTGAGCCAAATGGAGTTGTTCTCCCACAAGAACCACTCGGCTGATCCTTCTTCAATATGCCCTTCACCAACATGCAGTGTTTCCTTGATTGAATTAGCTCTCACACCAATATTTGCGTCTAGAGCCTTTGCATTGAGGGCTATCTGAAAACGGCTGTGGCGCTGAAGTTGCCTGTGAATGTGGAGTTGGTGGCATGTGAAACCCGCATGTGGAGCATTCGTTTGTGTGGGATGCTCTACCAGGTTCATTCCTAGATAATGCACTCAAAGGGCACTAAGCATAGAGTGTGAAAACTGAGTTTCCTTGAGAGCTGCTTGGAAGCCTGATGGTGTGTGAAGTTAGTGAGCCAAATGGAGTTGTTCTCCCACAAGAACCACTCGGCTGATCCTTCTTCAATATGCCCTTCACCAACATGCAGTGTTTCCTTGATTGAATTAGCTCTCACACCAATATTTGCGTCTAGAGCCTTTGCATTGAGGGCTATCTGAAAACGGCTGTGGCGCTGAAGTTGCCTGTGAATGTGGAGTTGGTGGCATGTGAAACCCGCATGTGGAACATTCCTTTGTGTGGGATGCTCTACCAGGTTCATTCCTAGATAATGCACTCAAAGGGCACTAAGCATACAGTGTGAAAACTGAGTTTCCTTGAGAGCTGCTTGGAAGCCTGATGGTGTGTGAAGTTAGTGAGCCAAATGGAGTTGTTCTCCCACAAGAACCACTCGGCTGATCCTTCTTCAATATGCCCTTCACCAACATGCAGTGTTTCTTTGATTGAATTAGCTCTCACACCAATATTTGCATCTAGAGCCTTTGCATTGAGGGCTATCTGAAAACGGCTGTGGCGCTGAAGTTGCCTGTGAATGTGGAGTTGGTGGCATGTGAAACCCGCATGTGGAACATTCCTTTGTGTGGTATGCTCTACCAGGTTCATTCCTAGATAATGCACTCAAAGGGCACTAAGCATAGAGTGTGAAAACTGAGTTTCCTTGAGAGCTGCTTGGAAGCCTGATGGTGTGTGAAGTTAGTGAGCCAAATGGAGTTGTTCTCCCACAAGAACCACTCGGCTGATCCTTCTTCAATATGCCCTTCACCAACATGCAGTGTTTCCTTGATTGAATTAGCTCTCACACCAATATTTGCGTCTAGAGCCTTTGCATTGAGGGCTATCTGAAAACGGCTGTGGCGCTGAAGTTGCCTGTGAATGTGGAGTTGGTGGCATGTGAAACCCGCATGTGGAGCATTCGTTTGTGTGGGATGCTCTACCAGGTTCATTCCTAGATAATGCACTCAAAGGGCACTAAGCATAGAGTGTGAAAACTGAGTTTCCTTGAGAGCTGCTTGGAAGCCTGATGGTGTGTGAAGTTAGTGAGCCAAATGGAGTTGTTCTCCCACAAGAACCACTCGGCTGATCCTTCTTCAATATGCCCTTCACCAACATGCAGTGTTTCCTTGATTGAATTAGCTCTCACACCAATATTTGCGTCTAGAGCCTTTGCATTGAGGGCTATCTGAAAACGGCTGTGGCGCTGAAGTTGCCTGTGAATGTGGAGTTGGTGGCATGTGAAACCCGCATGTGGAGCATTCGTTTGTGTGGGATGCTCTACCAGGTTCATTCCTAGATAATGCACTCAAAGGGCACTAAGCATAGAGTGTGAAAACTGAGTTTCCTTGAGAGCTGCTTGGAAGCCTGATGGTGTGTGAAGTTAGTGAGCCAAATGAAGTTGTTCTCCCACAAGAACCACTCGGCTGATCCTTCTTCAATATGCCCTTCACCAACATGCAGTGTTTCCTTGATTGAATTAGCTCTCACACCAATATTTGAGTCTAGAGCCTTTGCATTGAGGGCTGTCTGAAAACGGCAGTGGCGCTGAAATTGCCTGTGAATGTGGAGTTGGTGTCATGTGAAACCCGCATGTGGAGCATTCGTTTGTGTGGGATGCTCTCCAAGCTTCATTTCAGTCGTAGGCACTCAAAGGGCACTAAGCATAGAGTGTGAAAACTGAGTTTCCTTGAGAGCTGCTTGGAAGCCTGATGGTGTGTGAAGTTAGTGAGCCAAATGGAGTTGTTCTCCCACAAGAACCACTCGGCTGATCCTTCTTCAATATGCCCTTCACCAACATGCAGTGTTTCCTTGATTGAATTAGCTCTCACACCAATATTTGGGTCTAGAGCCTTTGCATTGAGGGCTATCTGAAAACGGCTGTGGCGCTGAAGTTGCCTGTGAATGTGGAGTTGGTGGCATGTGAAACCCGCATGTGGAACATTCCTTTGTGTGGTATGCTCTACCAGGTTCATTCCCAGATAATGCACTCAAAGGGCACTAAGCATAGAGTGTGAAAACTGAGTTTCCTTGAGAGCTGCTTGGAAGCCTGATGGTGTGTGAAGTTAGTGAGCCAAATGGAGTTGTTCTCCCACAAGAACCACTCGGCTGATCCTTCTTCAATATGCCCTTCACCAACATGCAGTGTTTCCTTGATTGAATTAGCTCTCACACCAATATTGGCGTCTAGAGTCTTTGCATTGAGGGCTATCTGAAAACGGCTGTGGCGCTGAAGTTGCCTGTGAATGTGGAGTTGGTGGCATGTGAAACCCGCATGTGGAGCATTCGTTTGTGTGGGATGCTCTACCAGGTTCATTCCTAGATAATGCACTCAAAGGGCACTAAGCATAGAGTGTGAAAACTGAGTTTCCTTGAGAGCTGCTTGGAAGCCTGATGGTGTGTGAAGTTAGTGAGCCAAATGGAGTTGTTCTCCCACAAGAACCACTCGGCTGATCCTTCTTCAATATGCCCTTCACCAACATGCAGTGTTTCCTTGATTGAATTAGCTCTCACACCAATATTTGCGTCTAGAGCCTTTGCATTGAGGGCTATCTGAAAACGGCTGTGGCGCTGAAGTTGCCTGTGAATGTGGAGTTGGTGGCATGTGAAACCCGCATGTGGAGCATTCGTTTGTGTGGGATGCTCTACCAGGTTCATTCCTAGATAATGCACTCAAAGGGGCACTAAGCATAGAGTGTGAAAACTGAGTTTCCTTGAGAGCTGCTTGGAAGCCTGATGGTGTGTGAAGTTAGTGAGCCAAATGGAGTTGTTCTCCCACAAGAACCACTCGGCTGATCCTTCTTCAATATGCCCTTCACCAACATGCAGTGTTTCCTTGATTGAATTAGCTCTCACACCAATATTTGCGTCTAGAGCCTTTGCATTGAGGGCTATCTGAAAACGGCTGTGGCGCTGAAGTTGCCTGTGAATGTGGAGTTGGTGGCATGTGAAACCCGCATGTGGAGCATTCGTTTGTGTGGGATGCTCTACCAGGTTCATTCCTAGATAATGCACTCAAAGGGCACTAAGCATAGAGTGTGAAAACTGAGTTTCCTTGAGAGCTGCTTGGAAGCCTGATGGTGTGTGAAGTTAGTGAGCCAAATGGAGTTGTTCTCCCACAAGAACCACTCGGCTGATCCTTCTTCAATATGCCCTTCACCAACATGCAGTGTTTCCTTGATTGAATTAGCTCTCACACCAATATTTGAGTCTAGAGCCTTTGCATTGAGGGCTGTCTGAAAACGGCAGTGGCGCTGAAATTGCCTGTGAATGTGGAGTTGGTGTCATGTGAAACCCGCATGTGGAGCATTCGTTTGTGTGGGATGCTCTCCAAGCTTCATTTCAGTCGTAGGCACTCAAAGGGCACTAAGCATAGAGTGTGAAAACTGAGTTTCCTTGAGAGCTGCTTGGAAGCCTGATGGTGTGTGAAGTTAGTGAGCCAAATGGAGTTGTTCTCCCACAAGAACCACTCGGCTGATCCTTCTTCAATATGCCCTTCACCAACATGCAGTGTTTCCTTGATTGAATTAGCTCTCACACCAATATTTGGGTCTAGAGCCTTTGCATTGAGGGCTATCTGAAAACGGCTGTGGCGCTGAAGTTGCCTGTGAATGTGGAGTTGGTGGCATGTGAAACCCGCATGTGGAACATTCCTTTGTGTGGTATGCTCTACCAGGTTCATTCCCAGATAATGCACTCAAAGGGCACTAAGCATAGAGTGTGAAAACTGAGTTTCCTTGAGAGCTGCTTGGAAGCCTGATGGTGTGTGAAGTTAGTGAGCCAAATGGAGTTGTTCTCCCACAAGAACCACTCGGCTGATCCTTCTTCAATATGCCCTTCACCAACATGCAGTGTTTCCTTGATTGAATTAGCTCTCACACCAATATTGGCGTCTAGAGTCTTTGCATTGAGGGCTATCTGAAAACGGCTGTGGCGCTGAAGTTGCCTGTGAATGTGGAGTTGGTGGCATGTGAAACCCGCATGTGGAGCATTCGTTTGTGTGGGATGCTCTACCAGGTTCATTCCTAGATAATGCACTCAAAGGGCACTAAGCATAGAGTGTGAAAACTGAGTTTCCTTGAGAGCTGCTTGGAAGCCTGATGGTGTGTGAAGTTAGTGAGCCAAATGGAGTTGTTCTCCCACAAGAACCACTCGGCTGATCCTTCTTCAATATGCCCTTCACCAACATGCAGTGTTTCCTTGATTGAATTAGCTCTCACACCAATATTTGCGTCTAGAGCCTTTGCATTGAGGGCTATCTGAAAACGGCTGTGGCGCTGAAGTTGCCTGTGAATGTGGAGTTGGTGGCATGTGAAACCCGCATGTGGAGCATTCGTTTGTGTGGGATGCTCTACCAGGTTCATTCCTAGATAATGCACTCAAAGGGCACTAAGCATAGAGTGTGAAAACTGAGTTTCCTTGAGAGCTGCTTGGAAGCCTGATGGTGTGTGAAGTTAGTGAGCCAAATGGAGTTGTTCTCCCACAAGAACCACTCGGCTGATCCTTCTTCAATATGCCCTTCACCAACATGCAGTGTTTCCTTGATTGAATTAGCTCTCACACCAATATTTGCGTCTAGAGCCTTTGCATTGAGGGCTATCTGAAAACGGCTGTGGCGCTGAAGTTGCCTGTGAATGTGGAGTTGGTGGCATGTGAAACCCGCATGTGGAGCATTCGTTTGTGTGGGATGCTCTACCAGGTTCATTCCTAGATAATGCACTCAAAGGGCACTAAGCATAGAGTGTGAAAACTGAGTTTCCTTGAGAGCTGCTTGGAAGCCTGATGGTGTGTGAAGTTAGTGAGCCAAATGAAGTTGTTCTCCCACAAGAACCACTCGGCTGATCCTTCTTCAATATGCCCTTCACCAACATGCAGTGTTTCCTTGATTGAATTAGCTCTCACACCCAATATTTGAGTCTAGAGCCTTTGCATTGAGGGCTGTCTGAAAACGGCAGTGGCGCTGAAATTGCCTGTGAATGTGGAGTTGGTGTCATGTGAAACCCGCATGTGGAGCATTCGTTTGTGTGGGATGCTCTCCAAGCTTCATTTCAGTCGTAGGCACTCAAAGGGCACTAAGCATAGAGTGTGAAAACTGAGTTTCCTTGAGAGCTGCTTGGAAGCCTGATGGTGTGTGAAGTTAGTGAGCCAAATGGAGTTGTTCTCCCACAAGAACCACTCGGCTGATCCTTCTTCAATATGCCCTTCACCAACATGCAGTGTTTCCTTGATTGAATTAGCTCTCACACCAATATTTGGGTTCTAGAGCCTTTGCATTGAGGGCTATCTGAAAACGGCTGTGGCGCTGAAGTTGCCTGTGAATGTGGAGTTGGTGGCATGTGAAACCCGCATGTGGAACATTCCTTTGTGTGGTATGCTCTACCAGGTTCATTCCCAGATAATGCACTCAAAGGGCACTAAGCATAGAGTGTGAAAAACTGAGTTTCCTTGAGAGCTGCTTGGAAGCCTGATGGTGTGTGAAGTTAGTGAGCCAAATGGAGTTGTTCTCCCACAAGAACCACTCGGCTGATCCTTCTTCAATATGCCCTTCACCAACATGCAGTGTTTCCTTGATTGAATTAGCTCTCACACCAATATTGGCGTCTAGAGTCTTTGCATTGAGGGCTATCTGAAAACGGCTGTGGCGCTGAAGTTGCCTGTGAATGTGGAGTTGGTGGCATGTGAAACCCGCATGTGGAGCATTCGTTTGTGTGGGATGCTCTACCAGGTTCATTCCTAGATAATGCACTCAAAGGGCACTAAGCATAGAGTGTGAAAACTGAGTTTCCTTGAGAGCTGCTTGGAAGCCTGATGGTGTGTGAAGTTAGTGAGCCAAATGGAGTTGTTCTCCCACAAGAACCACTTGGCTGATCCTTCTTCAATATGCCCTTCACCAACATGCAGTGTTTCCTTGATTGAATTAGCTCTCACACCAATATTTGCGTCTAGAGCCTTTGCATTGAGGGCTATCTGAAAACGGCTGTGGCGCTGAAGTTGCCTGTGAATGTGGAGTTGGTGGCATGTGAAACCCGCATGTGGAGCATTCGTTTGTGTGGGATGCTCTACCAGGTTCATTCCTAGATAATGCACTCAAAGGGCACTAAGCATAGAGTGTGAAAACTGAGTTTCCTTGAGAGCTGCTTGGAAGCCTGATGGTGTGTGAAGTTAGTGAGCCAAATGGAGTTGTTCTCCCACAAGAACCACTCGGCTGATCCTTCTTCAATATGCCCTTCACCAACATGCAGTGTTTCCTTGATTGAATTAGCTCTCACACCAATATTTGCGTCTAGAGCCTTTGCATTGAGGGCTATCTGAAAACGGCTGTGCGCTGAAGTTGCCTGTGAATGTGGAGTTGGTGGCATGTGAAACCCGCATGTGGAGCATTCGTTTGTGTGGGATGCTCTACCAGGTTCATTCCTAGATAATGCACTCAAAGGGCACTAAGCATAGAGTGTGAAAACTGAGTTTCCTTGAGAGCTGCTTGGAAGCCTGATGGTGTGTGAAGTTAGTGAGCCAAATGGAGTTGTTCTCCCACAAGAACCACTCGGCTGATCCTTCTTCAATATGCCCTTCACCAACATGCAGTGTTTCCTTGATTGAATTAGCTCTCACACCAATATTTGAGTCTAGAGCCTTTGCATTGAGGGCTGTCTGAAAACGGCAGTGGCGCTGAAATTGCCTGTGAATGTGGAGTTGGTGTCATGTGAAACCCGCATGTGGAGCATTCGTTTGTGTGGGATGCTCTCCAAGCTTCATTTCAGTCGTAGGCACTCAAAGGGCACTAAGCATAGAGTGTGAAAACTGAGTTTCCTTGAGAGCTGCTTGGAAGCCTGATGGTGTGTGAAGTTAGTGAGCCAAATGGAGTTGTTCTCCCACAAGAACCACTCGGCTGATCCTTCTTCAATATGCCCTTCACCAACATGCAGTGTTTCCTTGATTGAATTAGCTCTCACACCAATATTTGGGTCTAGAGCCTTTGCATTGAGGGCTATCTGAAAACGGCTGTGGCGCTGAAGTTGCCTGTGAATGTGGAGTTGGTGGCATGTGAAACCCGCATGTGGAAGCATTTGTTTGTGTGGGATGCTCTCCAAGCTTCATTTCCGTCCTAGGCACTCAAAGGGCACTAAGCATAGAGTGTGAAAACTGAGTTTGCCTTGAGAGCTGCTTGGAAGCCTGATGGTGTGTGAAGTTAGTGAGCCAAATGGAGTTGTTCTCCCACAAGAACCACTCGGCTGATCCTTCTTCAATATGCCCTTCACCAACATGCAGTGTTTCCTTGATTGAATTAGCTCTCACACCAATATTGGCGTCTAGAGTCTTTGCATTGAGGGCTATCTGAAACGGCTGTGGCGCTGAAGTTGCCTGTGAATGTGGAGTTGGTGGCATGTGAAACCCGCATGTGGAGCATTCGTTTGTGTGGGATGCTCTACCAGGTTCATTCCTAGATAATGCACTCAAAGGGCACTAAGCATAGAGTGTGAAAACTGAGTTTCCTTGAGAGCTGCTTGGAAGCCTGATGGTGTGTGAAGTTAGTGAGCCAAATGGAGTTGTTCTCCCACAAGAACCACTCGGCTGATCCTTCTCAATATGCCCTTCACCAACATGCAGTGTTTCCTTGATTGAATTAGCTCTCACACCAATATTTGCGTCTAGAGCCTTTGCATTGAGGGCTATCTGAAAACGGCTGTGGCGCTGAAGTTGCCTGTGAATGTGGAGTTGGTGGCATGTGAAACCCGCATGTGGAGCATTCGTTTGTGTGGGATGCTCTACCAGGTTCATTCCTAGATAATGCACTCAAAGGGCACTAAGCATAGAGTGTGAAAACTGAGTTTCCTTGAGAGCTGCTTGGAAGCCTGATGGTGTGTGAAGTTAGTGAGCCAAATGGAGTTGTTCTCCCACAAGAACCACTCGGCTGATCCTTCTTCAATATGCCCTTCACCAACATGCAGTGTTTCCTTGATTGAATTAGCTCTCACACCAATATTTGCGTCTAGAGCCTTTGCATTGAGGGCTATCTGAAAACGGCTGTGGCGCTGAAGTTGCCTGTCAATGTGGAGTTGGTGGCATGTGAAACCCGCATGTGGAGCATTCGTTTGTGTGGGATGCTCTACCAGGTTCATTCCTAGATAATGCACTCAAAAGGCACTAAGCATAGAGTGTGAAAACTGAGTTTCCTTGAGAGCTGCTTGGAAGCCTGATGGTGTGTGAAGTTAGTGAGCCAAATGGAGTTGTTCTCCCACAAGAACCACTCGGCTGATCCTTCTTCAATATGCCCTTCACCAACATGCAGTGTTTTCCTTGATTGAATTAGCTCTCACACCAATATTTGCGTCTAGAGCCTTTGCATTGAGGGCTATCTGAAAACGGCTGTGGCGCTGAAGTTGCCTGTGAATGTGGAGGTGGTGGCATGTGAAACCCGCATGTGGAGCATTCGTTTGTGTGGGATGCTCTACCAGGTTCATTCCTAGATAATGCACTCAAAGGGCACTAAGCATAGAGTGTGAAAACTGAGTTTCCTTGAGAGCTGCTTGGAAGCCTGATGGTGTGTGAAGTTAGTGAGCCAAATGAAGTTGTTCTCCCACAAGAACCACTCGGCTGATCCTTCTTCAATATGCCCTTCACCAACATGCAGTGTTTCCTTGATTGAATTAGCTCTCACACCAATATTTGAGTCTAGAGCCTTTGCATTGAGGGCTGTCTGAAAACGGCTGTGGCGCTGAAATTGCCTGTGAATGTGGAGTTGGTGTCATGTGAAACCCGCATGTGGAGCATTCGTTTGTGTGGGATGCTCTACCAGGTTCATTCCTAGATAATGCACTCAAAGGGCACTAAGCATAGAGTGTGAAAACTGAGTTTCCTTGAGAGCTGCTTGGAAGCCTGATGGTGTGTGAAGTTAGTGAGCCAAATGGAGTTGTTCTCCCACAAGAACCACTCGGCTGATCCTTCTTCAATATGCCCTTCACCAACATGCAGTGTTTCCTTGATTGAATTAGCTCTCACACCAATATTTGCGTCTAGAGCCTTTGCATTGAGGGCTATCTGAAAACGGCTGTGGCGCTGAAGTTGCCTGTGAATGTGGAGTTGGTGGCATGTGAAACCCGCATGTGGAACATTCCTTTGTGTGGTATGCTCTACCAGGTTCATTCCTAGATAATGCACTCAAAGGGCACTAAGCATAGAGTGTGAAAACTGAGTTTCCTTGAGAGCTGCTTGGAAGCCTGATGGTGTGTGAAGTTAGTGAGCCAAATGGAGTTGTTCTCCCACAAGAACCACTCGGCTGATCCTTCTTCAATATGCCCTTCACCAACATGCAGTGTTTCCTTGATTGAATTAGCTCTCACACCAATATTGGCGTCTAGAGCCTTTGCATTGAGGGCTATCTGAAAACGGCTGTGGCGCTGAAGTTGCCTGTGAATGTGGAGTTGGTGTCATGTGAAACCCGCATGTGGAGCATTCGTTTGTGTGGGATGCTCTACCAGGTTCATTCCTAGATAATGCACTCAAAGGGCACTAAGCATAGAGTGTGAAAACTGAGTTTCCTTGAGAGCTGCTTGGAAGCCTGATGGTGTGTGAAGTTAGTGAGCCAAATGGAGTTGTTCTCCCACAAGAACCACTCGGCTGATCCTTCTTCAATATGCCCTTCACCAACATGCAGTGTTTCCTTGATTGAATTAGCTCTCACACCAATATTTGAGTCTAGAGCCTTTGCATTGAGGGCTATCTGAAAATGGCAGTGGCGCTGAAGTTGCCTGTGAATGTGGAGTTGGTGGCATGTGAAACCCGCATGTGGAGCATTCGTTTGTGTGGGATGCTCTACCAGGTTCATTCCTAGATAATGCACTCAAAGGGCACTAAGCATAGAGTGTGAAAACTGAGTTTCCTTGAGAGCTGCTTGGAAGCCTGATGGTGTGTGAAGTTAGTGAGCCAAATGGAGTTGTTCTCCCACAAGAACCACTCGGCTGATCCTTCTTCAATATGCCCTTCACCAACATGCCAGTGTTTCCTTGATTGAATTAGCTCTCACACCAATATTTGCGTCTAGAGCCTTTGCATTGAGGGCTATCTGAAAACGGCTGTGGCGCTGAAGTTGCCTGTGAATGTGGAGTTGGTGGCATGTGAAACCCGCATGTGGAGCATTCGTTTGTGTGGGATGCTCTACCAGGTTCATTCCTAGATAATGCACTCAAAGGGCACTAAGCATAGAGTGTGAAACTGAGTTTCCTTGAGAGCTGCTTGGAAGCCTGATGGTGTGTGAAGTTAGTGAGCCAAATGAAGTTGTTCTCCCACAAGAACCACTCGGCTGATCCTTCCTTCAATATGCCCTTCACCAACATGCAGTGTTTCTTGATTGAATTAGCTCTCACACCAATATTTGAGTCTAGAGCCTTTGCATTGAGGGCTGTCTGAAAACGGCAGTGGCGCTGAAATTGCCTGTGAATGTGGAGTTGGTGTCATGTGAAACCCGCATGTGGAGCATTCGTTTGTGTGGGATGCTCTCCAAGCTTCATTTCAGTCGTAGGCACTCAAAGGGCACTAAGCATAGAGTGTGAAAACTGAGTTTCCTTGAGAGCTGCTTGGAAGCCTGATGGTGTGTGAAGTTAGTGAGCCAAATGGAGTTGTTCTCCCACAAGAACCACTCGGGCTGATCCTTCTTCAATATGCCCTTCACCAACATGCAGTGTTTCCTTGATTGAATTAGCTCTCACACCAATATTTGGGTCTAGAGCCTTTGCATTGAGGGCTATCTGAAAACGGCTGTGGCGCTGAAGTTGCCTGTGAATGTGGAGTTGGTGGCATGTGAAACCCGCATGTGGAACATTCCTTTGTGTGGTATGCTCTACCAGGTTCATTCCTAGATAATGCACTCAAAGGGCACTAAGCATAGAGTGTGAAAACTGAGTTTCTTGAGAGCTGCTTGGAAGCCTGATGGTGTGTGAAGTTAGTGAGCCAAATGGAGTTGTTCTCCCACAAGAACCCACTCGGCTGATCCTTCTTCAATATGCCCTTCACCAACATGCAGTGTTTCCTTGATTGAATTAGCTCTCACACCAATATTGGCGTCTAGAGTCTTTGCATTGAGGGCTATCTGAAAACGGCTGTGGCGCTGAAGTTGCCTGTGAATGTGGAGTTGGTGGCATGTGAAACCCGCATGTGGAGCATTCGTTTGTGTTGGGATGCTCTACCAGGTTCATTCCTAGATAATGCACTCAAAGGGCACTAAGCATAGAGTGTGAAAACTGAGTTTCTTGAGAGCTGCTTGGAAGCCTGATGGTGTGTGAAGTTAGTGAGCCAAATGGAGTTGTTCTCCCACAAGAACCACTCGGCTGATCCTTCTTCAATATGCCCTTCACCAACATGCAGTGTTTCCTTGATTGAATTAGCTCTCACACCAATATTTGCGTCTAGAGCCTTTGCATTGAGGGCTATCTGAAAACGGCTGTGGCGCTGAAGTTGCCTGTGAATGTGGAGTTGGTGGCATGTGAAACCCGCATGTGGAGCATTCGTTTGTGTGGGATGCTCTACCAGGTTCATTCCTAGATAATGCACTCAAAGGGCACTAAGCATAGAGTGTGAAAACTGAGTTTCCTTGAGAGCTGCTTGGAAGCCTGATGGTGTGTGAAGTTAGTGAGCCAAATGGAGTTGTTCTCCCACAAGAACCACTCGGCTGATCCTTCTTCAATATGCCCTTCACCAACATGCAGTGTTTCCTTGATTGAATTAGCTCTCACACCAATATTTGCGTCTAGAGCCTTTGCATTGAGGGCTATCTGAAAACGGCTGTGGCGCTGAAGTTGCCTGTGAATGTGGAGTTGGTGTCATGTGAAACCCGCATGTGGAGCATTCGTTTGGTGTGGGATGCTCTACCAGGTTCATTCCTAGATAATGCACTCAAAGGGCACTAAGCATAGAGTGTGAAAACTGAGTTTCCTTGAGAGCTGCTTGGAAGCCTGATGGTGTGTGAAGTTAGTGAGCCAAATGGAGTTGTTCTCCACAAGAACCACTCGGCTGATCCTTCTTCAATATGCCCTTCACCAACATGCAGTGTTTCCTTGATTGAATTAGCTCTCACACCAATATTGCGTCTAGAGCCTTTGCATTGAGGGCTATCTGAAAACGGCAGTGGCGCTGAATTTGCCTGTGAATGTGGAGTTGGTGGCATGTGAAAACCCGCATGTGGAGCATTCGTTTGTGTGGGATGCTCTACCAGGTTCATTCCTAGATAATGCACTCAAAGGGCACTAAGCATAGAGTGTGAAAACTGAGTTTCCTTGAGAGCTGCTTGGAAGCCTGATGGTGTGTGAAGTTAGTGAGCCCAATGGAGTTGTTCTCCCACAAGAACCACTCGGCTGATCCTTCTTCAATATGCCCTTTCACCAACATGCAGTGTTTCCTTGATTGAATTAGCTCTCACACCAATATTTGCGTCTAGAGCCTTTGCATTGAGGGCTATCTGAAAACGGCTGTGGCGCTGAAGTTGCCTGTGAATGTGGAGTTGGTGGCATGTGAAACCCGCATGTGGAGCATTCGTTTGTGTGGGATGCTTTACCAGGTTCATTCCTAGATAATGCACTCAAAGGGCACTAAGCATAGAGTGTGAAAACTGAGTTTCCTTGAGAGCTGCTTGGAAGCCTGATGGTGTGTGAAGTTAGTGAGCCAAATGGAGTTGTTCTCCCACAAGAACCACTCGGCTGATCCTTCTTCAATATGCCCTTCACCAACATGCAGTGTTTCCTTGATTGAATTAGCTCTCACACCAATATTTGCGTCTAGAGCCTTTGCATTGAGGGCTATCTGAAAACGGCTGTGGCGCTGAAGTTGCCTGTGAATGTGGAGTTGGTTGGCATGTGAAACCCGCATGTGGAACATTCCTTTGTGTGGTATGCTCAACCAGGTTCATTCCTAGATAATGCACTCAAAGGGCACTAAGCATAGAGTGTGAAAACTGAGTTTCCTTGAGAGCTGCTTGGAAGCCTGATGGTGTGTGAAGTTAGTGAGCCAAATGGAGTTGTTCTCCCACAAGAACCACTCGGCTGATCCTTCTTCAATATGCCCTTCACCAACATGCAGTGTTTCTTTGATTGAATTAGCTCTCACACCAATATTTGCGTCTAGAGCCTTTGCATTGAGGGCTATCTGAAAACGGCAGTGGCGCTGAAACTGCCTGTGAATGTGGAATTGGTGTCATGTGAAACCCGCATGTGGAGCATTCGTTTGTGTGGGATGCTCTACCAGGTTCATTCCTAGATAATGCACTCAAAGGCACTAAGCATAGAGTGTGAAAACTGAGTTTCCTTGAGAGCTGCTTGGAAGCCTGATGGTGTGTGAAGTTAGTGAGCCAAATGGAGTTGTTCTCCCACTAGAACCACTCGGCTGATCCTTCTTCAATATGCCCTTCACCAACATGCAGTGTTTCCTTGATTGAATTAGCTCTCACACCAATATTTGCGTCTAGAGCCTTTGCATTGAGGGCTATCTGAAAACGGCTGTGGCGCTGAAGTTGCCTGTGAATGTGGAGTTGGTGGCATGAGAAACCCGCATGTGGAGCATTCATTTGTGTGGGATGCTCTACCAGGTTCATTCCTAGATAATGCACTCAAAGGGCACTAAGCATAGAGTGTGAAAACTGAGTTTCTTGAGAGCTGCTTGGAAGCCTGATGTGTGTGAAGTTAGTGAGCCAAATGGAGTTGTTCTCCCACAAGAACCACTCGGCTGATCCTTCTTCAATATGCCCTTCACCAACATGCAGTGTTTCCTTGATTGAATTAGCTCTCACACCAATATTTGAGTCTAGAGCCTTTGCATTGAGGGCTATCTGAAAACGGCATGTGGCGTTGAAGTTGCCTGTGAATGTGGAGTTGGTGTCATGTGAAACCCGCATGTGGAGCATTCATTTGTGTGGGATGCTCTACCAGGTTCATTCCTAGATAATGCACTTCAAAGGGCACTAAGCATAGAGTGTGAAAACTGAGTTTCCTTGAGAGCTGCTTGGAAGCCTGATGGTGTGTGAAGTTAGTGAGCCAAATGGAGTAGTTCTCCCACAAGAACCACTCGGCTGATCCTTCTTCAATATGCCCTTCACCAACATGCAGTGTTTCCTTGATTGAATTAGCTCTCACACCAATATTTGCGTCTAGAGCCTTTGCATTGAGGGCTATCTGAAAAACGGCTGTGGCGCTGAAGTTGCCTGTGAATGTGGAGTTGGTGGCATGTGAAACCCGCATGTGGAGCATTCGTTTGTTGTGGGATGCTGACCAAGCTTCATTCAGTCCTAGGCACACAAAGAGCATGAAGCATAGAGTGTGAAAACTGAGTTTCCTTGAGAGCTGCTTGGAAGCCTGATGGTGTGTGAAGTTAGTGAGCCAAATGGAGTTTGTTCTCCCACAAGAACCACTCGGCTGATCCTTCTTCAATATGCCCTTCACCAACATGCAGTGTTTCCTTGATTGAATTAGCTCTCACACCAATATTTGCGTCTAGAGCCTTTGCATTGAGGGCTATCTGAAATTGGCTGTGGCGCTGAAGTTGCCTGTGAATGTGGAGTTGGTGGCATGTTAAACCCGCATGTGGAGCATTCGTTTGTGTGGGATGCTGACCAAGCTTCATTTCAGTCCCTAGGCACACAAAGAGCATGAAGCATAGAGTGTGAAAACTGAGTTTCCTTGAGAGCTGCTTGGAAGCCTGATGGTGTGTGAAGTTAGTGAGCCAAATGAGTTGTTCTCCACAAGAACCACTCGGCTGATCCTTCTTCAATATGCCCTTCACCAACATGCAGTGTTTCCTGATTGAATTAGCTCTCACACCAATATTTGCGTCTAGAGCCTTTGCATTGAGGGCTATCTGAAACGGCTGTGGCGCTGAAGTTGCCTGTGAATGTGGAGTTGGTGTCATGTGAAACCCGCATGTGGAGCATTCATTTGTGTGGGATGCTCTACCAGGTTCATTCCTAGATATGCACTCAAAGGGCACTAAGCATAGAGTGTGAAAACTGAGTTTCCTTGAGAGCTGCTTGGAAGCCTGATGGTGTGTGAAGTTAGTGAGCCAAATGGAAGTAGTTCTCCCACAAGAAACCACTCGGCTGATCCTTCTTCAATATGCCCTTCACCAACATGCAGTGTTTCCTTGATTGAATTAGCTCTCACACCAATATTTGAGTCTAGAGCCTTTGCATTGAGGGCTATCTGAAAACGGCTGTGGCGCTGAAGTTGCCTGTGAATGTGGAGTTGGTGTCATGTGAAACCAGCATGTGGAGCATTCGTTTGTGTGGGATGCTCTCCAAGCTTCATTTCAGTCGTAGGCACTCAAAGGGCACTAAGCATAGAGTGTGAAAACTGAGTTTCCTTGAGAGCTGCTTGGAAGCCTGATGGTGTGTGAAGTTAGTGAGCCAAATGGAGTTGTTCTCCCACAAGAACCACTCGGCTGATCCTTCTTCAATATGCCCTCACCAACATGCAGTGTTCCTTGATTGAATTAGCTCTCACACCAATATTTGCGTCTAGAGCCTTTGCATTGAGGGCTATCTGAAAACGGCTGTGGCGCTGAAGTTGCCTGTGAATGTGGAGTTGGTGGCATGTGAAACCCGCATGTGGAACATTCCTTTGTGTGGGATGCTCTACCAGGTTCATTCCTAGATAATGCACTCAAAGGCACTAAGCATAGAGTGTGAAAACTGAGTTTCCTTGAGAGCTGCTTGGAAGCCTGATGGTGTGTGAAGTTAGTGAGCCAAATGGAGTTGTTCTCCCACAAGAACCACTCGGCTGATCCTTCTTCAATATGCCTTCACCAACATGCAGTGTTTCCTTGATTGAATTAGCTCTCACACCAATATTTGCGTCTAGAGCCTTTGCATTGAGGGCTATCTGAAAACGGCTGTGGCGCTGAAGTTGCCTGTGAATGTGGAGTTGGTGGCAAGTGAAACCCGCATGTGGAGCATTCGTTTGTGTGGGATGCTCTACCAGGTTCATTCCTAGATAATGCACTCAAAAGGGCACTAAGCATAGAGTGATGAAAACTGAGTTTCCTTGAGAGCTGCTTGGAAGCCTGATGGTGTGTGAAGTTAGTGAGCCAAATGAAGTTGTTCTCCCACAAGAACCACTCGGCTGATCCTTCTTCAATATGCCCTTCACCAACATGCAGTGTTTCCTTGATTGAATTAGCTCTCACACCAATATTTGAGTCTAGAGCCTTTGCATTGAGGGCTGTCTGAAAACGGCTGTGGCGCTGAAATTGCCTGTGAATGTGAGTTGGTGTCATGTGAAACCCGCATGTGGAGCATTCGTTTGTGTGGGATGCTCTCCAAGCTTCATTTCAGTCCTAGGTCACTCAAAGGGCACTAAGCATAGAGTGTGAAAACTGAGTTTCCTTGAGAGCTGCTTGGAAGCCTGATGGTGTGTGAAGTTAGTGAGCCAAATGGAGTTGTTCTCCCACAAGAACCACTCGGCTGATCCTTCTTCAATATGCCCTTCACCCAACATGCAGTGTTTCCTTGATTGAATTAGCTCTCACACCAATATTTGCGTCTAGAGCCTTTGCATTGAGGCTATCTGAAAACGGCTGTGGCGCTGAAGTTGCCTGTGAATGTGGAGTTGGTGGCATGTGCAACCCGCATGTGGAACATTCCTTTGTGTGGTATGCTCTACCAGGTTCATTCCTAGATAATGCACTCAAAGGGCACTAAGCATAGAGTGTGAAAACTGAGTTTCCTTGAGAGCTGCTTGGAAGCCTGATGGTGTGTGAAGTTAGTGAGCCAAATGGAGTTGTTCCTCCCACAAGAACCACTCGGCTGATCCTTCTTCAATATGCCCTTCACCAACATGCAGTGTTTCCTTGATTGAATTAGCTCTCACACCAATATTTGCGTCTAGAGCCTTGCATTGAGGGCTATCTGAAATTGCTGTGGCGCTGAAGTTGCCTAGTGGAATGTGGGAGTTGGTGGCATGTTAAACCCCGCATGTGGAGCATTCGTTTGTGTGGGATGCTGACCAAGCGTCATTTCAGTCCTAGGCACACAAAGAGCATGAAGCATAGAGTGTGGAAAACTGAGTTCTTGAGAGCTGCTTGAAGCCTGATGGTGTGTGAAGTTAGTGAGCCAAATGGAGTGTTCTCCCACAAGAACCACTCGGCTGATCCTTCTTCAATATGCCCTTCACCAACATGCAGTGTTTCCTTGATTGAATTAGCTCTCACACCAATATTTGCGTCTAGAGCCTTTGCATTGAGGGCTATCTGAAATTGGCTGTGGCGCTGAAGTTGCTGTGAATGATGGAGTTGGTGGCATGTTAAACCGCATGTGGAGCATTCGTTTGTGTGGGATGCTGACCAAGCTTCATTTCAGTCCTAGGCACACAAAGAGCATGA